>NC_044501.1:41711238-41751238 GCF_902362185.1 Chanos chanos | reverse complement strand
CACACACAAGGCCACTGTGGTTGGAAACAGTAGAGGTTGCTTTCAAGTGCATTTCTCAACTATGCATGCTGCATCAAGTTATTCTGTTGCTCTGGTGTGTGTGTGTGTGTGTGTGTGTGTGTGTGTGTGTGTGTGTGTGTGTGTGTGTGTGTGTGTGTGCGCGCATGTGTGTGTGTGCGCATGTGTGTGTGTGCGCATGTGTGTGTGTGTGTGTGTGTGTGTGTGTGTGTGTGTGTGTGAGTGTGTATGTGTGTGTGTGTTTGTGTGCGTGAGTGTGTGTGCATGTGGGTGGGTGTTGATATATTTGTGCATTGTCAATCTAATGCTTTTCAATGACCTACTGAGCTGAAATGTGCTCTCTTCTTTCGAGTGCTAGAAATTTCCATTGCCCCTCTCAGTATCTCTGTTAAAAACAAACTAAGCTGATACTGTAATTTGTCACTTTACGGAGCACTTGCTTACCCATAAAGAATCGTGTTAAACATACTGATAATTAATTGCAGTTTAACCTTTAACAACATAAAGTTTTGTCTCAGTTTAACAGTTTATATTGAGAAGCTGTAAGCTGCTCTGTTAATATGGACACAGAGCTGATCTCTGGGCGTTGGACTACAGTTACTACATGTTGGGAACATCTTCAGGTGACCTGGTAGATCCAGATTCAATACAGAACATGAGAAGACACCTGAACCCACATCAGCAATCATCACATTCATCAACTGATGCTGTACAAGACTGTAGATGGGTTTAGGAAAATTTCGACGGGAAGACTCTCTAACAGTGACTAAAGCTGGTGATTAATAATGATAGGAATGTGTGAGTAAATACGATGGAACCCAGAACATCAGGAGAAAGAAGGAGAGGAAGAAGAAGAAGAAGAAGAAGAAGAAGAAGAAGAAGAAGAAGAAGAAGAAGAAGAAGAAGAAGAGGATAGGGAGAAGTGAGGAAGAGAGTCAGGGAGCCTTGGAAAACTGTGATCAATAAGGATAACAGATGCACATGTGGAAACAAACAAACAAACAAACAAACACATAAGGACGTCTGATACGTATCTGTTACATTCTTTTTTCACAGCCTAAAAGCAGATACAGATGTGGAAACAAACAAACAATAAAGCAAAAAAAAAAAAAAAAACTATTTATTTTGTCTGCCATAGAGTTACATTGATGACATACATTAAGATATGAATGGTCAGTTATATGTACTCCTTTTGATGCTTTAGTGTAAAATCTATGTCAAATTTTGAATTGGGCCATATGAGTTCTCTTACAGTAGCTCATATTCTTTGCACTGACACTTTTCTCTCACATCCATGGATCAGTAGAAACTCATAAGCCTTGTTGTCCAGT
This sequence comes from Chanos chanos, assembly GCF_902362185.1. Lineage (NCBI taxonomy): Eukaryota > Metazoa > Chordata > Actinopteri > Gonorynchiformes > Chanidae > Chanos > Chanos chanos. The sequence continues at coordinate 41,749,889 of NC_044501.1, read as the reverse complement.
AAATTTACATTATGATCCTTGAAGTTAAGATTGTCACAGATGGAGAGTACTTTTTTTTTATTCTTCCCAGTTGGTTTTGTGATAGTAACACCATAAATCACAGTAAGGGCTCCATATTTGCTCCGTGACAATATAATTAAATACAAGTAAGAATCCCTCTCTCTCTCTCTCTCTTTTTATATATATATATATATATATGAACTACATACCAGAACATTTGACCAATGAAGGTCACTAGGGCATCTAGGCTGCTCACATTGTTGGAGATGATGTGATATGCTATTTTATGTAATGCCTCCCTCTGCTGGACTCAGACTGAAGTTCATCTGGGCTTCATGTCCTCCTCCTAATCCAGCTGTAGATGAGACTCCTGTTATCAGATGTATGACACACTAGATACACCATAGATCCAAATGCAGTGATATCAGAAACTCATACAATTGTGTTTCAAAAGAGTACATCAGCATGTCATGATGGAAATTTACTCTTCAACAGAAATTAGAAGCAGTGAAAGCATTGACAACAGAAGAAGTCATTTACTTTTAGCTTTAAAAGACAGGATGTCCAGTTACACATAAATGAATGAATAAAGCGGTGTTTATCATTGCATTTCGAACTGGCTTTGAAAACAACAGATTTTCAAATAAGACACCAAAACCTGATGTAAAAGGTACAAGCAATTACAGTGTTTTGGCAATGACTATATATTACTAAGATTTATTAGGAAAAATGTAACAATAACTTTATAAATGCTTAATACTTATTTGATACTCTCAAAATTTAGGCACAGGCTTAAACTTAGTTAACAAAAATAGATTTTATCTTTAGACTGATGGAAACATTGGCATGAACATCTGAATGCATGTGTACAGTTAGTCAGAAACTGAAACAAATACAAATATGAATGTTAGTGAGAAAATGTTATTCTCATACCATTCAATGCCTCTCTCATCAACAGACAATAAAATTACTGCTGTTTGCAGATATGTCAGCAGGCACAAAAATAAACATGCATAAGTAGGAGAAAAAAGCAGGGTGAGAAACCTTCCCCTGGACCATTCAGCTGAGTTAGCAGGAGCAGCAGGAGAAACTGAGCCAGGAGCAGAGCCAGGGAGCTGGGAGGCAGCAGGAACAGACTGGGTGACAGTGGAAGTGTGAGATGTGGAGGATAAGGTAGACTGCAGTCATCTACTCCTGGTTTCTTCTATATCCTGACGTCGACTCTCAGCTCCTGTGACGTGTTCCCGTGTGGCCAGATCTGTGTGCAGATGTAAAGCACAACTAGAGACACTGAAATCCTGAAATCTGCCTGCTGCATTCATTTGGGGGTGAAGTCTTCTGTCATTAAGAGACTGAATACAAGTATAGACAACTCTTTAACTGTCAATGAATAGGCAGAGTTCAGTTGACAAAACACTGGCTACTGGGCAACTAGGTAGACCTTGGACCCCACCACTCCTACTGAGGTCAGGTAAGAAACAAAGGTCTTTACACCAGAGGGCAAAGGGGAGAACAGGTCTAAATAGAGAGAACAGGAATAATCAGAGAGAACAAGGCTAACATGGGAACAAGGTTAACAAAGTCAGAAGAAAGATGGTTTACAGAGAAATTAGGAAACAAGGAACAACACGCAGCTCAATGTAAACAGTTAGTGATTTTTCAAAGCACCTGTGATAACATTACAGTGTATATATAGACTGACACAATAAGTAAACAAACTGGACAAGTGCACATACACTTGGAGAACAAGGTGATTAGCCAATCAGGTCCAAGTGTATTTTGACCAGAAGACAGGAAGCTATTGACAAAAGTCTGACAACACACATTCAGTTTTGAGTAGACCGGGCCTGACTTTCCACTCATCTCACTTCATATGAGGGAAATAAAAAAATAAATAATCAAATGAAATTCAACCAGACAGCTTAACACAATGGTACACCAGCATTCTCACAGTCCGTTTAAGATGCTTTTATCATCTATGAGATCATTATTATTTTCCTGTTAAAACAATAATAACCCTTCAACTCTAAATAAGCTGTCTGTCAGTTATCTTTTCTCACTGTCCCGATGTCTTACTGTCTTTCTCATTGTACCCAGGCATATTCAGTGCCAGTTAAAATGGTGTGAGTGTGTGATGGGGAGTGTAATGATGGTGTTACTATACCTGCGGTTGTGTTTGAGTTTAGAAGTAAGTAAACTGTGTCCTCCTGTGTTGTGTTGGTCTTGTCTGATGGAAGGAAATACACAAGCAACATGTACTGTAGTATCCCATCCAAAATGATGCTTTAAATGTTCATGTATTCGGTTGTTTTGATTGTGAGGTAAAGTGTATGTACCTTTTCCCTTTCATATTTCAAAAAGTTAATATTTTTCATCTCAACATTAGAATAATTTGCGTTGCTTGGTCCATCCACAAGATCTAAAATTCAAAAACAACAAAAACAATAGCAAATATTTCAAACAACAATTATACAACAATCAATTTAATTAATTAATTAATTGTTGCCACAGATCATTGTTAATAAAGTGTGATCTATAGCTTTATTAGACTGACAGAGATATTAAAATGGTTATCATGTGTTGTGTTTAAAGATGAGTACAACCAAAGGACATGTGATCACAGTGTATGTTAGTTATAGACTTTACCCCTGTTGTCTCTGTCTGGAGTATCAATATCGTCATAGCTGTGAACACTTCCTATGAAAGACAGAAAGATATTATGTTTATGGAAGTTCAGTATGTAAAAATCACAGTGTATGTTAACAGTAAACTTTACCTCTGTTGCCTTCACATGGACTCTCAATGGTGTCATAAATGTCAGCAGTTCCTATGAGAGACAGTATGATTATGGGTGCTCAATACATAAATGTAATTTGTACAGATGTAGATATTTATTATTGTAATAACATATGTATATACTGACCAAACTGGAGTGACATGTATTCTGACTGAGTGCCCACTCTTCCCCCTGTCTGTCTCTGATCCTGGTGTGGAGTCTGACTGGTGCTGTTGTGTCTCTTGACTCTAGAGGGCGACAAAGATCACTAATATGCGCAAAGCAGCTCTCTTTTTAAATGGCATGTTTGACAAAGAGAATGAAGAATACCTACAAGCAATTTTCAGTAGAGCAGAGACCTGCAATGGTGATGAGATTTTCATTATAGTCATTCGAGTTTACATTACTTATATTCATTTAAACTGCTGTTGTTACTTGTTTCGTGCGGCGCATTTGTGTGTGGTTGCGTCTTGTTCGCGTCTTGTGCTCTCTCTCTCTCTCTCTCTCTCTCTCTCTCTCTCTCTCTCTCTCTCTCTCTCTCTCTCTCCCATCTCCTATCACCTGACGCAGGGATCCAGCAGTGGCGCGAACAGCTGCCACTCCCCACCTGGCCTGGTGTTGCATCCCACCTCCGTGTTCCCAGCCAGCCAACCAAAGACGGAGAACCCCTCGTCGGATGGCCAACCGGAGATGGGGCGCGGAAATTTAAAGATGCCAGTTGTTAGCTGTGGGTAGATTTTCGGTCTCGTTTTGCGTTCGCTTGTGCTATACTGTGTTCTAATTACTCGCTGTATATCGTGTTTGACTTTTGTTATTGTTGACTACGGATTTGGATTACGGATTGGTTTTGGTTGCTTTCGATTGGCGTGGGGAGAAGAATAGGTAAGAAGGGGATCCCCGCGCTAGGAGTTAACTGTGTACAGGGGTTAGGTTAGAGGCGGGTGCCACTATTGTATGTTTTGTTTTGTAGGCAGTGAGTTCAGTTAGGTTTACTTTGGCTCTGCCACCTTTTTAGTTTCTCGTAGTTACGTGTGTGTTTCCGTAGGCAGTTAGGGTGGTTTCTGTTATATTTCGTTCATTCCTTTGGCACCGTCTATAGTTCTCTCCCCACTCCGTGTTCGTGTGTAAATATTTCTGTGTATATATATATATATATATATATATATACTTGTAAATATTCCTTTGTCACTTTGTAAATATCTTTAATACATTGCACTCTTTTTGTTGTACATTGCTCCCGTGTCCGTGTGTTTTTCCCCTCGCACCGTCCCAATCCGACACTGGTGGTGGGTTTCTTTATGCTACGTCCCTGCTTCATACCCCGAGACCCAACTCACCATCTGGGACGTAACATTACTACAGACAAATTATTTGGATCAGAAAGTAATTAATCAGAGGGGTCAGCACATCACAGTTTTGTGTGTTTAAGTCAGTGCCAGACATACACTCTGAATTTATGTAAAGATATAAATGTTTACCTTCCGATCTTTTGTGCCAGTAAAACAGGATCATTAGAATGATGATCACAAAGACAACACCCAGTCCCACCACCACTCCTACTGTTACAGCAGAGGATCCATCACTTGAGACTTAATCTATTCACACACACACACACACACACACACACACACACACACACACACATACATATTAGCAATATACTACTGCAGTATCACAACGGAGTTAGTACCAGATTAAAAAATATTATTATCTCACCTCTGAAAGTGATCCAGCTCTTTGGTGACTCTCCTCTCTCTGTCTGTTTACACCAATACAGACCCTCATCTGACTTTGAGACAGTAGGGATGATCATCTCTCCTGTAGTCTGATTCTGGAGAATTAATCCATCTTTATAGAAATCAGCTCTGATGTCTGAGGGGTCATGTCGATATCTACAGCGCAGAGTCAAAGTATCTCCCTCAGTAACAGGATGGACAGGACTCTCCAGGATCACATCACCCTCTGTTGAAAAGGACACAGTTACATACACTGCTGAGAAAGTATGCTCAAGCTCTAAACATGGATTCTGATAATAAGTTTAAAAAATTATTTTAGCTTTGATGTGACAGCTAAATGGATGCTTAGTATTAAATGAACACACTACATCTTTCTTGGTATAGTACTTATACAAAGTTTGAGTATATTTACTAGTTAATCATTTTTTTGTGTGTGTGTGTTTGGAAAAGGATTACAACATTTTGTCTTTGTCTATTAGAGTGTCTATCATCAGTTATTACACTGCACTTAAGGGCATTTATCATTGATACAAAATGAGAAGAGGAGATATTTTACTCTAATATAAGTAAAAAAATGTGCAGGCATTTTTTTGTTCTTTCCATGGTAAAAGTCATTACTGAGACTTACTGGTCACTGCTATGTTGAGAGGATTACTGTTCCCTCCAGAGTCAAACTGACACCAGTACACTCCACTGTCTGATGACTGGAGGGAGCTGATGCTGCACGTAGATCCTGTTACTGATCCCCAGTCTGATGAACAGTCTGACACCTCTCCATTATCTGTGTATCGTCTCACTGTCCATCCAGTAGAGTTACTCTGTACCTCACAGCTCAGTGAGAGAGAATCCGATATAAAGTGTTGTGTTCTCCGGGGACTGATGATCAGAGTAACTAGAGGAGACAGACCTGAGACACAGAGAGACAACTGTAATTTCATGAAAGGTTCCTGCAAAATCCTACATATTAATAAAAGAGTGAGAATCACAAATCTGAAATGGAAAGTAGTTCAGACACACATATTACACACACATCCGAGAGAATCACACACTTTACTCACCTCTCACAATGAGAATAACTAGACTGCTTAGCTGTGAGGATCTAGGTCTGTCATTACTCTCTCCCTGACACCAGTACTGATCCTGGTTTGATACAGTAACATTGAAGGTCAATGTGTTTATAGGTGAAGTGTAAAGGTCAGATGTATACACCACATTCTGAGTGGTTCCTCTAAACCACTTATATCTCCACTTATTCTCAGAGTCAATTACACAAGTCATTGTGACTGTCTCTCCAGGATACACAGGGGACTGTGGTTTTACAGTCAGTGTAGCTGTTGGTAATGCTGTTGGTTTAGGGGGAAAAAGAAACAGATGTATTTAAAATTCATTCTCCACCAATATTCATCAGTACAGTGTATCAGAACTGATAACATGAAATGGACCCAGATTTAGAATACAGAGAGGGGAGACACATTATAACAGATATAACACACAGATCAGAATATCACACACTTTACTCACCTCTAACAGTCAGAGTAATGGATTTAGTGGGTTGTGAGGATGTGGGTCTGTTGTCTCTGTCTCCCTTACACCAGTACTGATCCTCATAAGTTGAAGCAGCTCTATTTATGATCATTGTGTCTCCATTTACAGTTTGATGTCCAGATGTAGACACTGCAGTCTGAGAACTGCCTTTATACCACTTATATCTCCATCCACTTTCAGTCTTTATCTCACACTTCAGAGTGACTGTCTCTCCAGTGAACACAGTGGTCTCTGGTTTTACTGTCAGTGTAGTTGTCGGTAAGTCTGTGCAAATGAGAGAGAATGAAACAGTAATACTTCACATAAAATATATATATATAAAAACATTCATTGTCAGCATTCAGAAACACAGTGTAAGCGTTTGCCTCTAAAATATTAATCATAAAAAATTTGCTCTATTTATGTATCACACATCAATTAGGAGAAAAGAGACATGCAGTATCAATGGTGTTGCTCAAATGTTGAACAATGATAACAAAGTGATATTTAAAATGTATGTGCCTCATAACATTTAACTTTACCAAAATAAACATTGGACAAAATGTAAGAAGTCAAAGTCTTTACTGAATATGAGACAGAATAGATGCTTTTAAAATTCATCAAACATTAATATCCATCAGTGCAGTGCAGTGTATCAGTTTTCAATTTTAAAAGGTCAGAGACATGACCACAGAGATGTGTCAGTTTATCACAGATACAACACATATCTCAGAGTACCTCATATCTCAGGCCCTTGGTCTCTCTGTCAAACACACACACATACATGCACACACACACACACACACACACATACATGCACACACACACATACATGCACACACACACACACACACACACACACACACACACACGCATCACTGACCTTTAACAGTCAGAGTAATTTTTTTACTTCTTTGTGAAGATGCAGGTCTGTCATTCCTCTCTCCCTGACACCAGTACTGATCCTGATCTGATACAGTGACAGTGAAGGTGAATGTGTTTATAGGTGAAGTGTAAGGGTTAGAGGTATACATCACATTCTGAGTGGTTCCTCTAAACCACTTATATCTCCACTTATTCTCAGAGCCAATTACACAAGTCATTGTGACTGTCTCTCCAGGATACACAGGGGACTGTGGATTTACTGTCAGTGTAGCTGTTGGTAATGCTGTTGGTTTAGAAAGAAGAGAAACAGAGAGAGGTGTCACTTTATCACAGATATAACACACAGATCTCAGAGTATCACACATTACACTCACCTCTAACAGTGAGAGTGACAGGACTGCTTAGCTGTGAGGATGTGGGTCTGCTGTCTCTCTCTCCCTCACACCAGTACTGATCCTCATCAGATTCAACAGCTCCTCTGATGGTCAGTGTGTCTCCACTTACATTGTGATGTCCAGATGTAGACAATCTAATGTGAGAACTGCCTTTATACCACTTATATCTCCATCCACTTTCAGTCTTTATCTCACACTTCAGAGTGACTGTCTCTCCAGTGTACACAGTGGTCTCTGGTCTTACTGACAGTGTAGCTGTTGGTAAGTCTGTGTAAATGAGAGAGAATGAAAAAACAATGCCTCACATAAAACAAGTATTTACCTGTAAAATATTAACCATAAAAGACCTGTTCTATTTCTGAATCACACATCATTTAGTGTGAATAGAGACCTGCAGTATCCACTGGTATTGCTCAAATTCATATTGATAAAGTCATATTTAACATGGGACGGAGATTTGATGTGCCTCATAACATTTAATGCTAAAATGGAAGAAGTCACAGTCTTTACTGAACATGAGACAGAATTAACTTCCCCACTTATTGACTTACAGTGTGTTTTTATTGCTCTCATTAGGACTGAGTGTGGACTGCTGATTGTTATTAATATGAATTGTTGAATTAATATAATACGTATTTTTCTTCTCATTTTCTTTCATATTTTATACACTTGCAAATGACTTGCATATTAAAATGTGAATAATAAAACAGTAGACATAGACATGGTTGAGTTCTCTATACTGAAAACACACACGGTTTCCATGAGGAAATTATTTACTCAAAATTTCATTACTCTACAGTTTACTCTGATCATTTAAGATCCTGTTTCATTCAATTCACACTGTATATTAATGTATGTAAGGACTTTATTCTGATACTAGAGTAAATGAAGGAACACTAACGATATATCAGAGATGATCACTCACCTGTTACAGTGAGAGTCACACTGTTACTCCAGTCAGACTTTTCACCGTTGTAGAGATGTGCTACACATGTATAAATGCCACTCTGAGATGTTCTTACAGGACTGATTACATATTGATTACTATGTTTTTTGTACATTCGTTTTGCACCTTGATCATTACGCCAGAACACATAAGATATTTCTCCTTCAGGAATTTCACAGGTGAGTGTCACTGTCTCTCCTCTGAATATCTGGGTCCATTTGGGGTGGAGAGTCAGAGAAGGTTTGAGTTTTCCTGCAAGAACCAGTTGAAATAAAACCATAATTCTAAAACTACACACACACACACACATACACACACACAAAAACCGACTAACCAAAGTAAATGCGATAAGGCAACCAATGAAATTCGCATACAACATACAATTTCCCTAATCATTAAACAATGATCCTTTGTCTCTGATTACAGACTTCATTACTGAACTTCCAACGACGCATATAGTCCATAATGTGAAAAACAAACAAACAAACAAACAAACAAACAAAACAAAAATACAAAAAGAAACATACATGGAGATTTAAACAAAATCATGAATAACAATTTTATTACCTTGAGTTTGTCCAGAGTAGAGGAGTGAACTCAGCACTAAAACACAGACAGAGAAACTTAGAACACAGCAGATACATTTGACCTTGAACTACACTGTTCTAATCTCTTTATGATACTGATTAGACTTATTATAACTACACTGTCTTATCTCTATGTGAAATCTATTTCATTTAGAATCTAACAACAACAAACTCATCAGTCACTTTTCTCTCACATTTCATCATCAGCATTTATGACATTTCTCTCAAAATTAATAATAACCTTTAATAAAACTATAATCACAGTATTTATCCACTTAGTTTCTCAAAAACACATCTGCAGTTTTCAAAGATCAGCACTGATCACTTATAAAATGAGGTTTATTTTAGAAACACAGTATCAGACACAGGTCAACACTTGTGTAAGAATCTCCTAAATGAATAATGAAATACAACAACAATTCAGAGACTCAGAGAACACTGAACCTATGAACACTCCCATTGTCAAATTCACATTATACTTCCATGTCCACAGGCATAAAACACACACACACACACATACACACACACACACACAGACTGTGAATAGAGTAACTTAAATATTGCTTAAGAAGCTCAGCACTTTCTCCTCCCTCAACACTCCCCCAGTAGCCACTGCTGAAGTTGATCAAGGCCTTTAACCCCCAACTGCTCCCTGAACATGGTTCTACAGCTGCTCACTGAACCTTAACAAAATTGTTAGCTGATGTTAATGTTAGTTACATCTTTAACTTCTCCCTCTACAGACAAAGTCTCTGTCACAGTGATATCACTGATAAAAGGACATAGAGAGATAATTCTCACAGAGCAGTACATGTAGTCGACTCGGTATTCTCACATTTAGGTCACACCTCTGTAGACAGGCATAGAGTGATGATAAGAATGAAATGACCGTATCTTTTAATTCCTGTTCCCTGTTTTGAACTTTTGAAATATTTTGATAATATTTTTTTCAGCAAATATGGAATCAAGGCATAAGAAATGAAGTCTTCATTAAAAACACAGGGACAGTAGGTTTATGTCTCAGGAGTGACTACTATACTCTTCTCTTGTTTGTCTGTGAATCAACAACACATTTTAATACTTTCATCTAGTGGTGTATATTGTAATTACAATACATTATCAGCCACGATATCACAACAAAAATTATCTCTAGAGGATGGAGTGATGAGACAGTTAAATGGAGAGAGAATGGTGTGATGAGACAATTAAATGGAGAGAGGATGGAGTGATGAGACAGTTAAATGGAGAGGGGATGGAGTGGTGAGACAGTTAAATGGAGAGAGGATGGAGTGATGAGACAGTTAAATGGAGAGTGGATGGAGTAGTGAGACAGTTAAATGGAAAGAGGATGGAGTGGTGAGACAGTTAAATGGAGAGAGGATGGAGTGACGAGACAGTTAAATGGAGAGATGATGGAGTGGTGAGACAATTAAATGGAGAGAGGATGGAGTGGTGAGACAGTTAAATGGAGAGAGGATGGAGTGGTGAGACAGTTAAATGGAGAGAGGATGGAGTGGTGAGACAGTTAAATCGAGAGAGAATGGAGTGGTGAGACAGTTAAATGGAGAGACGATGGAGTGGTGAGACAGTTATATGGAGAGGGGATGGAGTGGTGAGACAGTTAAATGGAGAGAGGATGGAGTGGTGAGACAGTTAAATGGAGAGAGGATGGAATGGTGAGACAATTAAATCGAGAGAGAATGGAGTGGTGAGACAGTTAAATGGAGAGAGTATGGAGTGGTCAGACAGTTAAATGGAGAGAGGATGGAGTGATGAGACAGTTAAATGGAGAGAGGATGGAGTGGTGAGACAATTACATGGAGAGAGGATGGAGTGGTGAGACAGTGAAATGGAGAGAGGATGGAGTGGTGAGACAGTTAAATGGAGAGAGGATGGAATGGTGAGACAATTAAATCGAGAGAGGATGGAGTGATGAGACAGAGAGAAATGAAGGCAAAGGAAGAACCTTTTCTGGTTAAATGTGTATTAGTTTCCAAAAAACTATAAACATTTAAACACTTTCTAACAGAAGTCTCAGAGTCTCTCACTCATAAGCCCTAAATACAGTGACAGTCTTTACTGAGAAATGAGAAAGAGGAAGCATTCAGAGAAGAGGAGGTTACCTGTTACTGATATTTTAACCTGTTGACAAGTGTGACCAACAGAAAACACATCAACTCATCTTCTGAATGTTTATTTACAGTGTGTCTCTATGACGACAATAATGATGTTCAGGCATTTTAATTTTGCTTACTATTGCTTTAACCAAAATTTCAGTGATACACACAGCTGTCAAATATCTGATACATAATATCAGATACAGCTTTCTAGAGAATTATACACCCAAACAAAGCCATTTAAAATGTTTTCTATATTTTACAAAGCATATTTACATCTATTAAGCAAGAATACAGCTAACCTTGTATAAATATTTTCACTCCCCATTTCTCTCCATACAGAGATGACATGGTTTAAAAACAATGACTGATTGTGGTTTGAGCTCTTTTCTAGTTGAGCCATGTTTAAATTTCAAGTTTAAGTTTATTTAAAGCCCAATATCACTGTTTACAGTCTCAAAGGGCTTTACATGCCCACAGGATTACAACAAACAGAGCAGGGCGGCACCCCCTGACTTGGTCCTCATAGCGGGCAAGAAAAAACTCCTCAAAAAATCCAGACACTAGGGAAAAATAGGAGAAATCTTGAGAAGGACCACAGAGAGAGGAGACCCCTTCTAGGCCAGCCAGGCATGCAGTAGGTGCCAGCCCAGTGGGCAAATTACTAAATAACACAGTGATAATGAAAATGAAAACACAACTAGTCGGCAGTATGAAGGATGACAAGACAGCATGGTGCTCAGTTGGGGTGGACGACACAGCCACAGCAGCGCAGGAAGCCACGAAGCCACAGCAGCCATCGGGATGACAATGAAGAGAGAGATGACAGGGAGGGAGGGAGGGAGCATCTACAAAGAAAGTAGCCACATTCAAGCCAGACACTCATGCTCGAACAGATGAGCCACAGCCATGCAAGAGAAGAGGGAGGGGAGGAAAGCATTATTGGAGTAGCAGCACTGAACAGATGAAATAAGGAAAATGATTTTATAGAAGCATGAAAGTTGCAAGACTAGTGGCTGAGGAGAGCGCAGGAGGAGCAGGGCCAGGGACAGCAGGGCACAAAGTCATTCAGCCGGCCAAGGGAAGGCGCCACATCCAGGAAGTAGGCGCAGACATCGACCACTCACACAAAGAGAAGAGAGCAGGTTAGTGACAGAAACTGACAAGGTTAAGATAAGAGCAGAGGAGAGGGAGGAGAGAGAGAAAATGAGAGGTATCTAAGCCGGCAGCTACTAAGCTAAGCTATGCCAGGAGAGACTACAGCAGAGACTGAGCCTCACCGGATGGTCAGATTGAGATTATGCTATCATATGACAAAGTGAATGAATGAGTCTTAAGTTTGGTTTTAAAGGTAGCAAGAGAGTTTGCCTCTTTGATTTCTATAGGTAGTCTGTTCCAGAGAAAGGGTGCGCGGTAGGCAAAGGCGCGATGGCCAGCAGACTTCTTTTTAACTCTTGCAACAGCTAATAATTTAGCGTCCTGAGAGCGCAGGGTGCAGAGGGGTTGCGGGGGGGGGGGGGGGGGGGGGTCGTAAGATGTAATTAATTCGGAAAGACAGGCTGGTGCAAGCTAATGGAGAATTTGAAATGTTAATATGATGACTTTAAAATCAGCCCTCATGTGAATTGGGAGCCAGTGAAGGGAAGCCAGGATGGGAGTGATATGATCGAACTTCCTAGTTCGGGTCAGGATTCTGGCAGCAGTATTCTGGACAAGCTGAAGACTTCTGGTACTAGAGGCGGTCAAACCAGAGCACAGAACGTTACAGTAGTCGAGGTGAGACGTGACAAATGCATGGACAATGGTTTCTGCATCAGCTAAACATAGTAGGGGCCTAATTTTGGCGATATTGCGGAGATGATAAAAGGCCGTTTTGGTGGTGTTCTTGATATGAGTGACAAGCGAGAGACTAAAGTCAAAAATCACACCAAGGTTTTTAGCTGTGGAATTTTGCGAGAGAATGCAGTTGTCAAAATTTAATGTAAGATTATTAAAAAGATGCTTATGCGCAGGGGGACCAGTGACTAGCATTTCTGTCTTACCTGCATTAAGCATCAGGAAGTTTGAAGACATCCAATTTTTAATGGCAGAGAGTCACGCCTCAAGGTTGACCAATTCAGAGAGGTCACTGTGTTTGATTGGTAAGTAGATCTGAGTATCATCAGCATAACAGTGGAAGTTAATGTTATAGCTGCGAATAATGTCTCCAAGAGGGAGCATGTAGACAGTGAACAGGAGAGGGCCAAGGACCGCCCCTTGAGGGACACCACAGTTAAGCTCTCGGATGTCACATTATTGTAGTGGACACACTGCTTTCTCTCTCAGAGATAAGATTTTAACCAAGAGAGCGCCAGGCCACGGATGCCAATTTCATTTTCCATGGGCTTTAGCAGTATGGTGTGATCGACTGTGTCGAATGCTGCACTCAGATCGAGAAGAATAAGTATTGAGGTATCACCAGCATCCATGGCTAGTAATACATCATTAGTCACTCTAGTTAATGTGGTTTCAGTGGAATGAAAACACGTAAAGGCCGACTGAAACACTTCAAAGAGGCGGTTGGAGGACATAAGTGATTTTTTTGAGTATTTTAGAAAGAAACAGGAGATTAGAGATTGGTCTATAATTATTCAAGCTTTCTGGGTCGAGGTTAGGTCTTTTAGGTAGGGGGCTAATCACGGCTGTTTTAAAAGCAGAGGGTAGAACGCCAAACTTAATTGACAAATTTAAAAGGTTGAGGATTGTAGGGCCGAGGATCGAGAAAAGTTCTACGTAAAGTTTAGGAGGTAGGGGATCGAGCAGGGAAGAGGCTGGTTTAGCGGAGTGCACCAGTTTGGAGAGTGCGTCTAGGGAGATCAAATTGAGTTAAAGAGTGCACATCCTGATTAGGCTCTGGGGCAGCGATGGGGAGTATACCAGCGCATTGATTTGTGTTTAGCCATGTGTGTTTTAGACCGTATGTGTCAAAATCCTGCCGGTTTATGTTTTCACCTGGTGATTTTCACTTTGAAAACAGTGAATCAGAGATCATGTTTCGTTGGTCGACAAGGGAAACAGCAGAACCATGGCCCTCCAGGACCGGATTTTGACACCCTTGGTTTAGACCAGTGCCCGTGTACTCTTTATTCAGGTGGTGCTTAGAAAATTTTCTCTCATCAGCCTTAAATATAGTGACAGTCTTTACTGAGCAACACCATGAGAAAGAGGAAGGGGCCAGAGAAGAGTTGAACATGTGGTAACACATAGGTCTTAAATCATAAGTGTGAACAGATCAGTATAAATCTTGCAAAACTTTCTGCACTTTTTTATGGTGTCTCTTAGGTTAGATTAAAACCTGATAAATGTATCTGTTTATTAAATAAGTCCATTTTTGTCTCCTCTGAGAATAATAACTGCATCTTACAGAGGACTGATGGTTCTAAACTGTTCAGTATATCAGACATAAACCTGACCTCATGGGTCTGTGTGAGTGTGAAAATGTTAGTGAGGAGAGTATGTGGTAATTAAGCAGCTCATCCTACACTCACTGGTATAAACCCACATGTGTGAAGAGCTAGAACAGAAGTCAAACCACAAACTCTCACCTCTGCTCTGCTGTCAGACATCATATACTATTGGTAGGGTTATTAGAGACCCTATTTTATTTTACCTGTATACATATATATGCGTGTGTGTGTGTGTGCGTGCGTGTGTGTGCATGTGTGTGAGTTTGTGTGTGCATGTGCTTGTGCATGTGCGTGTACATGTGCGTGTGCTTGTGCGTGTGCACTCTTAAACAGAGGTGGGAAGTAACAAAGTACAAACGCTCTGTTACTCTATTCAGGTAGAGTTTTCATGTCTCTCTACTTTACTTGAAAATTAATTTTTCTGACAACTTTGTACTTTTGCCCCCTACATATTAACCCAAACTTCTGTACTTTCTACTCCTTAAAATTTCAAAACAGGCTTGTTAGATTAAGTTTAGTGCATTTGAGGGGAATTATCGATTATTTTTATTTTCCAACCTTGCAGGCCTTACCAACATCAAGACTGATTTCAAACTAAAAGGATGGGAAAATAATACATAGAGCAGACGATCCACTGATTCACATCACGCACGACAGACATAACGAGACAAAAATGGCGTGGAAGACATAATAAGACAAAACTGACAGGAAAGGAGGGTTTCAGGCTTAATTAGACCTGAGGTGTGCTGTTGATCATAATGTGTTGATCATAATGTTTTGAGTTCTGTTGCTGATGTTGTGAACTGATTTGCACCTTGGAGCAAAGTTGATGCTCATTATTCTCAGTATATTGTGTTTTATTTTAGTAGAAGGTAGAAATGTCCTTCAAAGGTGTCAGGCGTGGAGTGGAGGTGGACCCAAGCGCAAGACACAATGATGGTGGTGACAAAAAAAGGAGGACTTTACTTACAAAATGTGGATAAATAAACAGGTGCAAACAGGAACAGAGACCAGTAACAAAAAGGTGCAGCCAAACAGAGTGTAACCAAACAATAACAAAAATAGATTAGGGACAGGTCAAACACAAGGGAATAAGATAAAATGAGTGTCTGATATGTTTTGATAAACTCTGGATTAGAGGAAGTGAATAAACTGTTCTATCGTTTGTTCAGAGAAGACATGAGACACTCAGGACCTTAAATCTCCCACTGACAAATTCTCTCACTGATACATAGACAATACAACACTGTCTCACTACAACATGACTTATCATTGAATTCATATTCAGTTTACAGCCCTGGAGTTGGATATCATGGAATGTCATAACGTGAACACAGCACTGTGGAAAAGTTACATTGAAAGACTAGAGTTTGCCTTCCCAAAAAGAAATTTTCTCTCTCTTGAAGAGTGGTATAC
Organism: Chanos chanos; assembly: GCF_902362185.1. Taxonomy (NCBI): domain Eukaryota; kingdom Metazoa; phylum Chordata; class Actinopteri; order Gonorynchiformes; family Chanidae; genus Chanos; species Chanos chanos. The sequence continues at coordinate 41,734,061 of NC_044501.1, read as the reverse complement.
TTGACCAAAAAAAAAAAAAAAAAAAAGAAGAAGAAGAAGAACAAGTGAAAAAGGGATAATACTTACAGAGCAGCACATGTAGTGGACTGAGCTCCATACTGTGTGAGTGAGAGACTGTTTGATGTGAACTGTGTTATAAAATCTTCCTGTATTTGAGATTTGAGAGCTCTTCCTCTGGTAGAGAGCAAGAGAGAGAGAGAGAGAGAGAGAGAGAGATGAAGAGATGATATCATATGAACAGGAACAGGAGAAACATGTGATGGGAGGAGCTACATCTCTTTTAGATCTGTCTCTCGTCCAGTTCAGTAATGAAAGTCTACTGAACAGAACAGCAAGAACATATTTTGTCACAGATGGATCATTTTGAAAAGTGTGCATCATGACAGTTTATTAAATGAGTTTTACACCAGACTATGCATTAAACATGTATTATTAGTAATTAGAGGATCAAAGTGAGACAGGATGGCCATTGATTATTTTATTGTGACAGTTCTCTCACTTAGTTATCTGAGATATAAATGCAGTAATGTTTGCAAAATTACATTTTCTTAAAACGAGTTCCACCATCCTCTGAAAACTATGGAAATGTGTTTGATGTTTTTTTCTCACTCTCTGCTGAAAATTTGAGTGAAGCAACAGGACAAAGGACCAGTTAACACCTCCCACCCTTCACTGGTCTTAACCCACATGTCTGAAATAGAACAGAAACTAACAGAAACCACAACTCACACCTCTACGCTGTTTTCAGACATACGAGAGCTGTGGCTGGGACTTTTATAGTGAGTGAGCGTGCGTTTGTGTGTGTGTGTGTGTGTGTATGTGTGTGTGTGTGTGTGTGTGTGTGTGTGTGTGTGTGTACGCTCTGTGGGTCTGTGGGTGTGTGCATACGCATGCATTTAACTCTGATACATTCAAAGACCCTTGTGTTGGTGTTGAAATGTCCTGTCTGGGCTCAAGTGGTGGAAATTTCCGTTGTTTCTTTGAGTACCTCTGTTAAAGACATACAACTCTTACCATAAACCCAAAGAAAAAAAATCTGTAAAGCATCAGTGAACAGAAGGTTCTATAGAACATCCACTCTTGTCTATTCTATAGAACATCCACTCTTGTCTATTCTATAGAACATCCACTCTTGTCTATTCTATAGAACCTCCACTCTTTTCTATTCTATAGAACATCCACTCTTTTCTATTCTATAGAACATCCACTCTTTTCTATTCAATAGAGCCTCCACTCTTGTCTATTCTATAGAACCTCCACTCTTGTCTATTCTATAGAACATCCACTCTTGTCTATTCTATAGAACATCCACTCTTGTCTATTGTATAGAACATCCACTCTTGTCTATTCTATAGAACATCCACTCTTGTCTATTCTATAGAGCCTCCACTCTTGTCTATTCTATAGAACATCCACTCTTGTCTATTCAATAGAGCCTCCCACTCTTGTCTATTCTATAGAACATCCACTCTTGTCTATTCAATAGAGCCTCCACTCCTGTCTATTCAATAGAGCTCCCACTCTTGTAACTTGGCTGACTGAAGAACTGACAGAGCATTATTCTTTGAGATGAAATAGTTCAGTAAAGAAACATGTAGGTGAGCTGAACTGAAAGGACAGGAGAATGAGAGTAGTCTGTTTTTAAGTCACCAGTAGGGCGCAGTGTAGACTGTTTTTGAAGATGAGATGAATCATCTTAACTGAAGCTGGGACCAAAACAGAGGCCTGTTCTCTACAGAGAAAGGGGTTGATGAGGGTGTAAAAGAAGGAGAAGATGTGATTGGAGGTGATGAGGAGAAATGATGAGGAGTTTAGTATAAACAGACAGATCACTGGGAGCTTTTTTCTTATGAGACACAGCACTGTAGACTAGACAGCAATGACATGGCCTAGATGAGGATTTCTCCACTGTGTCTTATTCATGGACTCTTTACACTGACCAGTGATTCTGACTGAACCAACAGATTAATGAGTGATGTAAAGCAGTGTTTTTCAACCTTTTTCGAGCCAAGGCACATTTCTTTCATTGAAAAAATCCCGCGGCACACCACCAGCTGAAAATGTGAAAAAAAAGCTTATTTTAACAATATAAGTGTTATATTGTTAATATAAGCGTTTTTTAACATTGAAGAATGACGTTATATTATAACATCTTGAATAGGAATCAAATAAACACAAAGAAAAAAGTATTTTATAATCTTTCATATTTATACTCACTCAGTGTGAAACCTGGGCCTGTTTGGATGAACACAGAGCTGATATCCTGGCAGGAATCGATGAAAGACACACACGAAGCTCTTCCTCCACAGCTCTCAGTCTTTCTCTGTTTTTAGTTTTTACAGCAGTCAGGCTTGAAAAGCTCACCTCACACAGGTATGTTGTGGAAAATGGGAGCAATGTCAAAATAGCTTTGTTGGCCAGCATGGGGAACTCCTTGGCAGCTGCCAACCAAAAACTGTCCAAAGGTAGATCAGCAAAGCTTAGCTTGAGACCACGATCTTGTCTCAGTTCAGTTAGTTCCTCCTGCTCCTGTAAAGTCATGTCCTTTCCAACAGCTGATGCTGAGCTGAATGGGTTCCTAACCCAGTCAAGGCACTCCGTGGAGGCTGAAGAGAAATAAAATGACATCTTCTCCTCAAGAGTTTTCAAATGTTTAACTATTATCTCACACAGTGCAGCAGTATTAACATCTTGCCAATTATTGGTGAGTGGGAACATTTCAAGATTGCCACTTTCCACATGTTGCTGCCAGAGTTGCACCTTTGAACGGAATCCATTTATTTTATCTGTACTTGTAAGCAGGTTTTCATTTCGGCCTTGCATTCGTGTGTTCAGTTCATTCAGATGATGAAAAATATCTGCCAGGTATGCCAGCCTTGCACACCACTCATCACTTGCAAGCAGCTTTGCGTAGTCGGACCCCTCATTTGTCAGAAACACTTTAAGTTCCTCTCGCAGCTCATACACACGGGCCAGCACCTTGCCGCGCGACAACCATCAGACCTCCGTATAAAACAGCAAGGCTTTATGCTCCGCTCCCATTTCTTCACACAAAGCCGCAAATATGCGACTTTTCACAGGTCGTGACTTCACAAAGTTTACCGTGCGCACAACATCATCCAACACAGGAACAAGGCCTGCTGGTAAAGTCTTGGCTACGAGGGCTTCGCGGTGTAAAAAACAGTGCGTAATGATCACATCTGGGTTTTTTTCCTTCACTCTGCTTACAAAGCCTTTGGTGCGCCCGACCACGGCTGCAGCTCCATCAGTGCAGACACTCGTGCAGTTTTCCCACTTAAGTCCTCCTTTTTCCAGATATTCTGATGTGACCCGAAAAATTTCCTCTCCTGTTGTTTTTCCTGGCAAAGCCTTGCAAAATAGAAAGTTTTCTCTGATTGTGTCTCCATCTACAAAACGCACATTGGCCAAGAGTTGAGCATGTCCACTTATATTAGCAGACTCATCAAGTTGCAACGCAAATTTATTACTGATACAGATCTTGTCCAAAACCACACTTTCGATGTCTGCAGACATATCATCAATACGTCTGGAAATTGTGTTATCTGAGAGAGGGACTTTGGCTATTTCTTTAGCCGCTTCGGGTCCGAGCATCTCATTTACAATTGCTTTGCAGGCGGGAAGTATTAATTGCTCTGCCACAGTGTGGGACTTTTTTGATTTAGCCACAAGTTCAGCGACGTGGTATCTAGCTTTGAGGGCTCTCTCATTTACCTTTGCGGTTTTTCTCATGAAAGTTGCTTGTTTCTCCGTGTGTTCACGCAGGCGAACAAAATACTCCACATTTTTGTTTTGAGGTGAAGGGTGTTTCGTTTGGAGATGGCGTTTAAGCTTACTTGGGACCATAGCACTGTTGGAGAGCTTTTCACCACATACCAAGCACAACGGAGTCGGTGCCGTTGCATCTCCGGTAAAAGTAAATTCAAATGCAAGATAGCTTTCGTTGTATTGCCTCGCGCCAGAAACTTTGCTGGACGTCTTTGCTTTCTTTTGACCTCCACTCATACTAGGGCCTTCATCTGGGTCCGGATTTTGTCCAGGGTCCAGTTCAGAGTCAGCATTTTTCCTCTTCAAAAACTTATCCATCACTTTCACCGTCGTCCTGCTATCCACCTGTCGCTGCATCCATGCGTCACTAATTCGCTTGTCTCTAAGCACAAAGCAATTAGCTACCTGCTGCTGCTGCCACCTACTGGTATGGAAGAGTACTATATGATTACTCTGTCAGGTGTGCCGCGAGATATTGTCAGGTGTGCCGTGGGAAATTATCCAATTTGTGTGCCTGTGCAGTCTAGCGCCTGAGTGGTTGAAAAACACTGATGTAAAGACATAAAGAACAGTCAGCAGTAAATTACAGTGAGAGCATGTGACAGCAGCAACACACCTCTAATTAAAACCTGTATATATTGATATCTGCAGTACTGTTGTACTAAAGAGTTTCAGGTCAAACCAAACAGCTCCTGAATGACAAAGAGACTTAAAGAGCTCTCGTCGAATGTCAAAGAATGTTTTGGAAGGTTCTAGAAAGATGTTTAGAAAGAGAGTGGAAATGCAGATCCTGGTCCAAATGCACCAATACCAGAAACTCATAAACTTGTGCCTCAGAAAAGTATATCAGCATCATGTTACCTACTGTAATGATGGAAAACGATTCTGAGAGAGAAATTAGACGGAGTAGAAGTATCTGTGTCAGATTTAAACAAAGGGTAAACGATTAAAAGATAGCCAATCACTGTAGGACAAGACGGAAGACGGGTGGATTATAAAATGATTGCATGAGAGAAAAAGAGGAGAGAAAATGAGAGAGAAGTGAAGACCCACTCTATGTGAGTGCTTCACTGATTTGGACTCAGTAGAGTTCAGGGAACAGGCTCATGTCTTTACAGTTTTTAAGCAGGTTTGTTGTAGTCAAAATAACTTAGAAAATAAGAAAATGAGGGAGAGAGAGAAAGAGAGAGAGAGAGAGAGAGAGAGAGAGAGAGAGAGAGAGAGAGAGAGACAGAAAGACAGAGAGACAGGGAGACAGAGACAAAGAGAGACAGAGACATGGTTCATTTTGAGCAGACAGTGAGTGGTGATGGAATCAGCCATGTTTTGGGCACTTACTCCCTTAAGTTTTTCCTGCTACTTCAGGACTCAAATCAGCATCTCCCTGATGAATACAGACTCCTTGACGGCCAACGCAATTCACATGGAAACATGACATTCAGGCTGAGACTGACAGTCTTTTGACTGAACGCTAAGCATATTCTTTTGGAGGAGGAGTTTCTTAAATGCAACTGTTATAATCATAATCATGATTTTAATTATTCATTTTTTTAAGATCTGCAAGGCTTTTTTTGTTTTTGTTCTTGGGGTTTTTTTTGCCACGCAGATTGAGAGCTTCACTACTCCTGATTGGACTGAATTCCGACACTTCAAAAGACTCTTCTTCACTAATGACAGTGTTACCAGATAGGAGAACGAGATCACTACTTTAATAGGAGAAGATTTACTAATTTCTGTGGAGTCGAGGTGTCCCACTCTGACTACAGGCTGCTCTAGTGAGGGGAGTAAGTTACACACACACCTGCACACACACAAACACACACACACACACACACACACCACCTTTTCCATTTGACTCTGACCACATACTTCAGGCCAACACCTTGACAATGACAAATCCTGAAGCCCCAGCTATTCCACCCATACTGTTTGGCAGGACAGGGTATGAGAAGAACAGGGCCTGGGGGGTTTAGACAGATCTGTTTTCACTCCATCCATCCAGAGATTTAGGTATTTACCAAGCCTACGAGTCAGACATAGTCCTGCCAGTTACATACTGATAGTAAAAGGAGTCATTTCTTTTTACTTTGAAAACCCGAGAAGCCCAATCACATAAAAATGAGAGAAGCAATGTTTAGCATTATATATGGAACTAACTATGAAATGAATGGATGTATAAAACAAGACATAACAGTATGTTTATATGCATTTTGAATCATACTAAAATAATGAATAATATCCATAGCAATGTATACTTTCATCAAAAAAGTGCAGGTAAGCTAAAAATTATTAGTAAAAAAGGTTTATTTTATGAATTCATTTATTTTGAATTTCTGCAGCTTGAAATGAAATGAATTTATCTTGTTATGACCCTGGGTCATAAATGTGTATTATTTTGTGTGCTGTTGTTTTTCTCCCCCTGCCTGTGTGTGGTGCTGTTTCCTCCCCTGTCTGGTGTGTTTTCCCCGTATGTCTCTTTAATGTCTTACTCCGCAGGTGGCGATCGAGGATTGGCCCACGGTTGACGGCGCCAGTTTTAAAACGACGCGCCATCCAGATGCCGGTCGCCTCTCGTTTTGTCCTGGCCACTTTGTCCGTGTCCGTTCGTTGTGATTTGATAATTTGTTGTGATTTGCTAACTCGTTGTGTGTGTTTCGAGAAAGATTCGTTGTATGTGTTTTGGAGGAAGATTCGTGGTATCGTTTGTAAAACTTTATTTGTGTGTATGTGATTTTCGTTGTTGTAAAATAGTTGTAAATATTTTCGTGTTAACTGTTCGGGTAGTGGTAGGGGGTGTGAAGCTATTTTTGTTCGCTCTCCTTTTCTCCTGTTTTTTTCGTTAGGGAGTTAGGGAAGAGTTCTGTATTTTCTTTTCTTTTATTTTCGGGAAGTAGGTTATTTAGTTTGTAAAATATAGATTGTTTTGTTTGTTGTTTTGGCCGCGCTCACCCCCGAAGCTTTTTACTACCACTTCTGTAAATAAATCACTTTTTGGATTGTAATTCGTGGGCACGGGTCATCACTGGGTACAGGAAAAGGGGGGGTCACTTTTGTTATGCTCGGTAACCACTAGGCTGGGCATAACAGTCTATAAAATAAAATTTTATTCAAAATGGATTGAAATTGAAATGTGATAGAAAGTTGAAGTGATAGGACGTGATAGAACTTTTACTAAATTATATAGATATTTCAGTGTGCATGTAGATGAAAACTGAAATACATGACTGAAATACATGATTGAAAATGCTGCTCAGAATTTTATTCTTACACCATTTCATGATTATCACTTACTATCTCACAAGAGTGCTATCAAATAAAAGCTGTCTTATAGGCACAAATATTCAAAAAGAAAGATGCATAATATATGGGTTTTTATCAGCAGCGAGAAAGAAAGCAATATATAAAGTAATAATTATATGAAACCTTAAGAAATCAGAAAAAGGAAATTAAAGAGTAAAGAGTCCTTCTTTTCAAGCATATCAGTGCACTTTCTCTTTTTCCTTTAAAACGTGACACCTGACACAATCATTACTGTTATAAACATCAGATTAAATATTTTACAGGAATGGCAAAATCTCAGATTCCTCATAGTCTGTCACTGTCCATTCATTACAGTGTGTGGAGAAATGACTCTATACTGCCTCTGTGGTCATACAGAGAATTACATGATAGTCTTGTAAATGAGAGATTATGAAGTTTCTATGACTGCATACTTTCTCTTGTCTTCATCAGACTGTGCTGTAAAACACACAAAAACAAGACAAATTAATCATTTGAACTTTGAGACCTCGAATCTTTGCATTACATTTTAATGTTTTGTTTTTTCTTTCCTTTTCAGCATTCAGTTTCCATCACTGTGTTATAAGAGAAACAGATCATTCATTTAGAGTGTGAGATTAGACAGATGAACTTCTGTAATCAGACTGAGAGAGTTCTCACCTCCAGCCCTCCAGCATTTAACCCCAATCACAATGGTCACCAGCAGGTATGGAGAAAGTACCAGTAGAGAACAGAGCAGTCTGGGGAGAGACAGGGAGGATTCTGGACATGAAAGTGAACACACACACACACACACACACACACACACAGAGAGAGAGAGAGAGAGAGAGAGAGAGAGAGAGAGAGAAAGAGAGAGACTTCATTACAGGAGTCAGATTTGAGTTTAAACTTGAGTCTTATTTTTTTTGCTTAGGTTCAGTAGCCTTTGGCCTGAGACTTTTATTTTGACATTTGCCGCAAGATGCCTTATCAGTGAAGATGGCGTCTTCCTCGTGCACAGATAGAGCCTCATAGTTTAGACACTGGAGGACGCTGGTAAACCAACAGTTTATTACCACTTACACTCTTACACTCATAACCACTTCTTCACTCATATACTACACTCTCCTACACTTATACACTTCTACAAACTCAGTTTAATATGCCGTTCTGAAAGCTCTATACTTTTTTGGAAACCTTGGAAATCCCTTTTTTCATTACTTTGGAATTTTGATTTAAACCACAGTGTTTCACCGGCCTCCCTGCTTACCTCTCTCCCACCATCACTGAACACAGGTATGACTCACAGCTAATGACAGTGTCTATAAGGAAGCAGCGTCTAAAACTGGATTCATTTTTTTGGTCACTACACTCATATTATTTGCTGTCATTTACATCTGCACATGAAAACACACACATACAAGCACAGTGATTAGAAATACACAATACACATGCACAGTGATTAGAAATACACAATACACATACACAGTGATTAGTAATACACAATACACATACACAGTGATTAGTAATACACAATACACATACACAGTGATTAGTAATACACAATACACATACACAGTGATTAGTAAAAGACATACAGATCTGAAGTATCCCAGCAGTGATTCAAAGAGACAAAATACATTTCTCACCTCTGACAGTGACTCTGACAGTGATCCAGCTCTTTGGTGACTCTCCTCTCTCTGGGTGTTTACACCAATACAGACCCTCATCTGACTTTGAGACAGTAGGGATGGTCATCTCTCCTGTAGTCTGACTCTGGAGGACTAATCCATCTTTATAGAAATCAGCTCTGAGGTCTGAGGAGTCATATCGATATCTACAGCGCAGAGTCAAAGTATCTCCCTCAGTGACAGGATGGATAGGACTCTCCAGGATCACATCACCATCTATAGAAAAAAAACACAGATGATTTATGATGATTTGTATGTTCGGAAAAGGATTATAATTTTGCAATGTTATGTCTCTGTTTATTTCACCATCTATCATCAGTTATTACACTACACTGGAGGGCATGTGCAATTCATACAAGAGGAGGGTTTTACTATAAAAAAAAAACAGACATCTTTCCATAATGAAAGTCATTGTTGAGACTCACTGGTCACTGTTATGCTGAGAGGATTACTGTTCCCTCCAGAGTCAGACTGACACCAGTACACTCCACTGTCTGATGACTGGAGGGAGCTGATGCTACATGTAGATCCTGTTACTGATCCCCAGTCTGATGAACAGTCTGACACCTCTCCATTATCTGTGTATCGTCTCACTGTCCATCCAGTAGAGTTACTCTGCACCTCACAGCTCAGTGAGAGAGAATCAGATATAAAGTGTTGAGTTGTGTTGGGACTGATGATCAGAGAGGCTGGAGGAGACAGACCTGAGACACAGAGAGACAGAGTTTGAGCTCAAATTTGTTCAGGCTTTGAGATCAGAAATAGGTGGTGGGCGAAAATGTTAATACTCCATTGTTAACAGCTCCCTTAACAGGGAGGGGAAACACAACCATATTAAAATCATTTTCCAAATAAATATACTCTGCACACATAAACTCCTGTGTGTTTAAAAGCAGCAGGGCTGAGAGTGTAGGAGCCTCCAGCTCCTCTGCTGCTGTCTGAGAGGAGTTCTACAGAGTTAGAATGAACCCTGGGTAACCCATCTGTGTAGAGAATGACTCTGTACCAGAGGAATGTCCAGCCTGTAGAGGAGTCTTTAACCTCACAGCTCAGAGTCACTGAGTCTCCTTCAGTCAACCACATCTTTGGAGAAACATTCATAATTATTGAATTTTTCTGTGCTGATGAATACAGACATTTGTACTAATTTTTTCCAGTTTTTTTTTTTTTTTTTCACAGTTGTAGTGTTCTTTGTCTAAGAAGAAAAATCTAAGCAGATCTGGTACTGATCATATAGTGATATATCAATTTTATAAAACAGCATAAAATAAACCGCTTAAAGTGAGACATTCTGTTATTGTGCCGTTGGAGAAAAGTAGAATGTAAGTATTGATGCAGTGCTTTCTCTCAGAAATATCAGGCCACTGCATGAAAACCCACCAAAAAAGAAAATCTAAACAAGCAAACAAAAAATTACCAATACCTAGTTTCATCAATGCAGTTCTAAACATCACTGTTATGTTGCAGTGTCAAGGACTTGAGAAAAATAATAGTTTGGAGTGAATGACCTTTCCCAGACCTTACAATTAACACACTCCTTTCTGCTGTTTAATTTTTGTATAATAATCGTGTGTGTGTATTGTTACAGTGTCAGCAGACATGTCAGAAAAACGAAAATAAATTAGACTGACAACAGGAAATCCTCAGACAAGCAAACAGAGAAACAGAAAAACAGAGAAAAAACACGAAATTTTGGATTCACCAGCGCAGAGTTACACATCAGAGATATGTTATAGAATTATAGATTTGGGAGAAAACATTTGGGGCGAAAGATCTCTCAAAGAACTCTCAACTACCAACTACTGTACTCTTTTCAAACATTACACTGATCACTCACCTCTTACAATGAGAAAAACAGAGTTACTTCTTTGTGAGGATGTGGGTCTGTCGTCACTCTCTCCCTGACACCAGTACTGATCCTGGTCAGTTACAGCAGCTGCTCTGATGGTCAATGTGTCTCCAGTTATAGTGTAACCATTAGACTGAGACACTGCAGTCTGAGTGCTGCCTTTATACCACTTATATCTCCAGTTCCTCCCAGACTCTATCACACACTTCAGACTGACTGTCACTCCAGTGTAAACAGGACTCCACTTTGGAGTTATGGTCAGTGTAGTTTTGGGCTGTGCTTTAGTTCAAAGGAAAAAATAAATTAATTGAGCGTAAAGTTTCTAATACATTAAAAAAAAGACATTAAAAGCAGAAGAATGTATCAGTCATAACTGTGAAATGCCATCCATTGAAATGTGTATTTCGATACATCAAAACCAATCATGCTCTGTTTTAGGGTTCATTGATGACCCCTCAGTATGTTGACAGTGACGCAGGATGAGATGAAACATTTAAAACATTTCCCACTTAGTTTCTCAACTTTAAAATAAAACATTACCTTAAAATCTTTAGTTTAATTTACTGATGAGATGTAATAAAGCATCTCAAAAAACTCTCCATCAGAAAAGAGTCTTAACAAAACTCACCTCTCACAGTCAGATTAACAGATTTACTGGGTTGTGAGGATGTGGGTCTATTGACTCTCTCTCCCTCACACCAGTACTGATCCTCACCAGATTCAACAGCTCCTCTGATGGTCAGTGTGTCTCCATTTACAGTGTGATGTTCAGATGTCGACACTGCAGTCTGAGAACTGCCTTTATACCACTTATATGTCCATCCACTTTCAGTCTCTATCTCACACTTCAGAGTGACTGTCTCTCCAGTGTACACAGTGGTGTCTGGTTTTACTGTCAGTGTAGCTGTTGGTGAGTCTACGGAAATGAAGCCAGGCAAAGAGGAATAGTTATAGGTATAGAAAGAGTAATGGTTATAGAAAGAGGAATGGAACAGATTCATTAACAGTTAATTGTTGTCTGTCTGAGAACTATCATAAGTGGGAAAGAGGTTATCATAAAACAATTTGCTTGATTTATATTACTCAGTCATTTAAAATGCATAAAGATTATGAAAAGAGTGATATTTGTGTAACCTCAGAACATGCCACATTGAGACTGACACTCCCATAATCTTGGCAAATAATGAGACACACATCTTAGAGTCTCTCTCTCTCTCTCTCTCTCTCTCTCTCTCTCTCCCTCTCTAAGTAAATAAATAAATAAATTAAAGTAACTACAGTAAATTAAATCAATATTGGGATTTCGAACCTATAGGATTCATATGTAAATTACCATTATCTTACACTATTATCTCCGTCAATATTTCTTTCAGTATGAGAATTGGTTCTGTAATATTACAGACCACAATTTTTCTCCTTTTTTCCTCTGTCCTGTACATTACTCACACAAACAGTACTAAGAGACAGAGAAATGTGCAGCTTATCACAGATATAAGACCCTGTTAACACCCATCCAGTCTACACAGGACTCTCTGCTTCTACAGTCACTGTTGGTCTGCATAAGGCTGTGCATATGGATGATAAATGTTTTAATAAACATTATAATACTGTAGTGTGCAACAACATGATATGGCAGTGTTCATTTATTTATTTATTTTTTATTTATCCATTTATTTTTTTTTGTTTGGTCAGGTATCACTTTCCTTTAACAGGCTTATGCAGAAATTCAGATTGTGATTATATTTGTAATAATATGTATTCCCTGATGTTCTTCATGACAATTCACATTCTCAAAAATCTCCGGAAACACTTTCAGGTTCTGTGTTAAGGACAATGGTTTCTTTATATTTTCGCAAATTCTTTTGTGGAGGTAAATTTTTGCTTAATGTATTCAGTGTACTATTATAAGTGCAAATAAATAAACAAATCACAAAATCACTGGAATCTGAGAGTCTGTATCACACAAGTTACTCACCTCTCACTGTCAGAGTGACAGGACATGTCACACACATATCTCAGAGTATCACACACTTTACTCACCTCTAACAGTCAGAGTAACAGATTTACTGGGCTGTGAGGACGTGGGTCTGTTGTCTCTCTCTCCCTCACACCAGTACTGATCCTCATCAGATTCAACAGCTCCTCTGATGGTCAATGTGTCTCCGCTTACATTGTGATGTGCAGATGTAGACAATCTAATGTGAGAACTGCCTTTATACCACTTATATCTCCATCCATTTTCAGTCTCTATCTCACACTTCAGACTGACTGTCTCTCCAGTGAACACAGTGGTGTCTGGTTTTACTGTCAGTGTAGCTGATGGTAAGGCTGTGGACAAGCACAAAAGATTTTTTTTTTTCATTTATAAACACAAATGAGAAGATTCAGAGATGAATACTGCAGCTGGAGCACTGAACATATGTAACAGCCTTTATGACGTTCCACACTCTCTTCTGTATCATGTTCCACATCATCAGACTCGGGGCTTGAACACAGGTCACCAAGGTGTTGGTCAAGCACTTATCTACTAAGTTACCAGAGACTGATGGAGACTCAAATGCAGAGCAACACAAGAATTAGTTCAAGATTTATTACAAAAATAAGAAAATGTAAAAAATCCAAAACAGGGAAAAGGCAGTATGCAGATGGAATAAGTCCAATACAAACTCTAAATCATAATTCAAAAAGCAGACCAGAGTAAGGATTGGAAAAGCAGTCAGAATCAGGAAAACAAGGTGACAAGGGACAATCCAAAAGAGGTTACCATGAACAAGCAGATTCTGACCAGGCACACAATTACATTTCCCTGCCTTTCGCCCTATGAGCGCTGGGATAGGCTCCAGCACCCTCCAGACCCTAATCAGGATAAGCAGCTTAGATAATGAGTGAGGGAGTGAGTATGAGTATGACTGGTAACATTTCCAGGTTTTGTGAGTGTGTGACACCACAGATAAAACGTATTTCTTACATTTCAATCGAGGCCAGTTGACTTTGCTTTTAACTTCCGTTACTTTTGTGTTAAAATTCTCAACGGGTGCCAATTTATCACATGCATGAAATGCATCTAAGAATATCTCTCTCTCTCTCTTTCTCTCTCTCACACACACTCACACACACACACACACTCACACACACACACACACACACACACACACACAGACATATGACACACATCTCAGAATTTCACACACGTAACTCACCTTTAACAGTGAGAGTAATTTCATTGCTTCTTTGTGAGGATGTGGGTCTGTAATCACTCTCTCCCTGACACCAGTACTGATCCTGATGAGCTGCAGCAGCTGCTCTGATGGTCAATGTGTGTCCAGTTATAGTGGAACCATTAGACTGAGACACTGCAGTCTTAGTGCTGCCTTTATAAAGTTTATATCTCCACTCATTTTTAGTCTCTATCACACACTTCAGTCTGACTGTCTCTCCACTGTACACAGTGGTCTCTGGTGTAACAATGAGTGTAGCTGTAGGTAAATCTGTACAAATGGAGAGAAGAGGAAAACCCTTTTTTAATGTATTCACTGTCAGGATTCATAATTACAATGGTACCATTTGCTTTTAAAACATCACACAGAACAATTCTCCTCTGTTTCTTTATCACACATCACTCAGGTCGAACAACGAGATACACAGCAGCATTGTTAAATGTGAATAATGAATAATCATATTTCAAAACCTGACATCAGTAGTGATCCCACTCACAATCACCAGACAGTTAATCTGAGATCTACTGTGACCTTACGATTTTATTCATCAACTCTTACTGCTAAAACTAAAACAGGCTAATTGTACGGCCAGTATTTGATGGGGTCATTAAACACTTTACATCAAGGTCATGCTCATGATATTAGGGACAGGAAGTCTGACATATTTTTCAGTCAACTAATGATGACAAATCTAAACAGACTCACCTGACACTGTATGTCAAATTATACTCATGATGTTAAGGACATATGTCTCACTTAATTTTTTTTTTCTTTTTTTTTATTGTCAGTTATTGATGACAAATCTTAACAGTGTAGAAATGAATACCAACAGACTCACCTGACACTTTCACAGTTACAGCATCACTCATCTGTGAATACTGATTGACAGCTCTCTGTAATCCTTGACAAGCATATTGACCACTCTGATCCCTAGTAGTGGCACTGAGTGAGTATTCATGATTGACATCAGAGTAAGACTTTAGGGGACCACCATCCTTATAAAACATATAATACCACTGAGTGTTTCCTCCTCCATACATGTGACATCTGAGAATGACAGTCTCTCCAATGAAGATCTCACGGTCACGGGATTCCAGTATTAGAACAGCTCTGGATTTGTCTGCATAACACAAACACACACATCTCACTGAATGAAAAGTATGAACTTGTGTCAACAGCCAACACATACTGGAATTATTTTTACATTTGTTTTTAAGTTTATATAAAACTTTGTGATAATACATCATTCACAGCATTTACTGATGTCCTATTACAGAATGTGAGTCCTAAATGAAGAGCAGGACTGAATCTCAGTCCTGTGAGTAAAGTTTAACACACACAGGACAAATACAGTGTAAAGTAAATAAAAACATTCATAATGTGTTCATTACCTTTTGTATGTCCAGAGTGGAGTAGAGCACACAGCACTAAAACACAGAGAAATAAACAAACTCAGAGCACAGGAGTGATGGATTTCTAATTAAACCTGCCAATACATGTAGTTGATGGAAAACTTGATTATTTGTGATTAGATACCACTGAACACTGAAACACAGAGTTCATCGTCTTTATGGTTCTATGAGCCTTGTTTTCTTCTTCTTCTTCTTCTTCCTCTTCTTCTTCTTCTTCTTCTTCTGAAAAGCTTTCGGTTCTTGCTTTTAAAGTGAAGATGTTTCATTGTGTAAGACATGAACAAAACCCTAGTCCCAACTTAGCGTTTTCAGTTGTGTTACGCACTGTGCATTGTATTTGTGTGCCTTGTTTCGTTTGTGTCTCTCTCACTCTCTCTCTCCCGACAGCCCACCCTACCCCTCCCCCTACGTAACGATTGCTCACAAGCTTTTGTACAACTACACATAATACACATAGAGGATAATGTGTGAGATGTGTGAGAGAGAGAGATGTGTGATGACTGCAGACCTAAAATACACACTGAGTAAAAAAGATAAAACACATGCACTATGAGACGACATCATTCACATTCATTCTACTGGAAGAGAGAACAAAATAAATTGTCACCAGTTAATTATGCGCTACAGGGTAAAATGAAACGAGCTCGTGTTTCACCCCTAGAAAGACACTCGCGCGGCAGTTCCTCCTTTACAGGCAGCTTTTTAATAAAGGCCCAGTTCCACATCAACACGATTTCTTTTTAACATATTTCCTCCTTGCTTTTTCCATTCCTGTTATTTTTGTTTCTTTTCAAAAGATCCTGGCTACTACTAATGTCGTCACACAAACTTAAAGATTTTAAAGTGAGCGTACCTTATTTAACGGCATTACTAAAACGTTCAGTTCAAACATGTAAATATTAAGAAATGAAACAAAAAAATTTAAAACATATTTAAAACAGTTTAATGTTTACATTTCTTCTAAGTATGTTGAGCATGTTTTTAAAGGGGACGACACTCGTAAACTTATGAGTACAGCCAAAACCATGCATTCATCATCGGTATGTTTGCTTATAAATGAGACAGTCAGAATGCATGGACGTTTTTAACTTAAAACACGTTATTTTTCAAATACTTATTAAAATACGAGATAAGGAGAAATGCATGAGCGTACCCACAGCATAAATTTCTTCTTCCACTGGGGTGTGGCAATATAGAAGGACAAAATAAAACCATCTGCAGTTCATCACACGCCACTAGGGGGCTCTTCAACACCATTTCATTATAGAAAATGCTAAATTCCATGAAATTCACATAACTAACTAGTACTGACTAATTGCTTTATTTTCTAACTCCGTTACATTTACATTCTCAACTTGTCCTGAGCTCAGAATGATCATAAAGTTCATCAGACCCAGTGTTTAAATCATTTTCATGTCTGACACCATGTGGTCACTAACTAATACAGTGAGAGAGAGAGAGAGAGAGAGAGAGAGAGAGAGAGAGAGAGAGAAAGAGAGCGAGAGAGAGAGAGAGAGAGAGAGACGTAGGAGAGAAACAGGGGGACATGGGGAGAGGATGTGCAATGTTTAATCTCAGATTTAATGAAACATTTATTAGTCCATATTACAATGTAAAACGGTCTCTCCTCCAATTGCTGCCTGACAAGACTATAAGCATATTTTTAACGGAAGATTCAGAGTGTTTCAAACATCAGTCTTAAATACAGTGACAGCCTTTACTGAGAAATGCTCATGAGAAAGAGGAAGAATTCTGAGAAGAGAAGAACATGTGATACTGATATTTCAACACATAGACCTTAAGACATGAGTCAAATAGACATAAGTGTGAACAGCTCAGCACAACAACATGTCTTTTTGCATGTTGTTTTATAGAGTCTCTTTGGTGACAAGAATTAAATTAATGCATTTTTCCGTGTGTTTTATTCGAAATGATTAAATTTTCCAGCTGATCATTAATGGTGTAGCAATTGTCTTCTGTCATGTACAATCATGTACAATCAAATACATGTATTACCTAGTGACTTGATATTACAGTTCAGTATTAGAACCTGATAAATAAATATTTTTTTTTCTTTTTCTTTTAATTTTATTTTATTGCTCAGTTTTTGTCTCCTCCAAGAATGTTAACTGTATCTTGTAGAGGACTGATGGTTCTAAACTGTTCAGTATATCAGACATAAACCTCTTATCATGGGTCTGTGTGAGTGTGAGAGTGTTGGTGAGGAGTGTATATGGTCATTAAACAGCTCCTCCTACACTCACTGGTCTAAACCCAGATGTGTGAAGAGCTAGAACAGAAGTCAAACCACAAACTCTCATCTCTGCCCTGCATACATATATGTGTGTGTGTGTGTGTGTGTGTGTGTCTGTTTCTGTCTTGTGCCTGCTGAGTTGAAATTCTGGTAGTTGAGTTCTCTCCTGTTTCTTTAATTATTCTTTCAATCAATCACCCACATCCACCAGACAGTAAAAAAAAAAAAAAAATACCCTTATGTATCTGTTCATGTATAAAGAATAATTCTTTAACTTTTCTTTATATTTTTTTCTAAAATCACCTGATAGTTTACGTGTCAAAGACTGTATATAGATTAAGAGAATGAGGTCAGAGAATGAGGAATCTTCTCTCATATCACTATAAACTATAGAGCATCACTAAGAACACAAGAAAAATAACATGTATTAACTAGAAAAGTCAAAGTAACAAGTTCAATCCTGTCAAGCATGACTCTCTCTGTACCCCTGACCTCACATCACCAGACGTCACCCAAAAGAAACAGTCAACATGCAGTCCCTTAACCAGCCCTGAACACATGCACCAATGATCACTGATCACCATCACTAATACATGAACAATACAACACTGTCTCACTTATAAATTATAATATATTCAGTTTATGGTCAGGAGTTGGATGTGACTACATGTCTTCAAGTGAATATAGCGGTATATAAAAAGTTATGTACATGTAATGATAGTCAGCGGTTACAGTGCTGTGTTGGTGCTAGAGACTATACCCTATGGGATTTTGAACTTCCTTACTAACACGCCCGCCTCCCATGCCTGGAGTGGGATGTGACTCCATGTCATCAAGTGAACGTAGCGCCATAGAAAAGTTACATATACATGCCAGATGCATTCTCTAAAAGTAAAGTCATTATTCTACCATCAGCGAGTGTATATGTATTTATATGTACATAACATATACATACATATACATCAATGTCAGACAGTCATATGACAGAGAAAATAAGAAAAAGATAAAAAAAATAAAATAAGAAGGTAATTATTCCTCTCTTACAGAGTGATGTGTTTTGAAAAATAAGAAGTATAAAAAGACAATATCTACAGAGAGAGAGAGAGAGAGAGAGAGAGAGAGAGAGAGAGCTGCAGTTATCAAAGAGGAGAGAGGGGAAAGGAGAAGAGAAATGAAATGGTAACAGAACAGACAGATGTTGTGTGACTGCAGAGACCTGCAGAGAGGACACATAAAATATTCATTTTAATACGTCTACATTTAGTTTTGTCAGCTGTCAGTCTTTAACATGTCAGTCTTTAACAAGGTTTGATCAGTTGTGCATCCAGTCCCCTAAACACCACTATTTTATTCAGACTTTTCTTGTCTGTTGTGGAAATGATCTCAGTCTATTTAGGTTTAGGCTGAAACTCTTCATGACCACAGCAGCATTGTTGGCTGCAGGTTTTTCCTGTTTGTTTGTTGTTTGTTTGTTTGTTTGCTTGGTTGCTTGGTTGGTTAGTATCAAAAGTAGTTTTGCCTTTTAATAACTTTTCACACATGAACAGGCAGAGAAGCAGAGAAGAAAAAGGTCTGGGACATTTTTTTAACACACAGAGTGAACAGCACAGCAGCCAAAATTGACAATCCCAGATGAGGGGAATGTGTGTTTAATGAATAAATGCTCATATACAATGTGTGTGTGTGTGTGTGTGTGTGTGTGTGTGTGTGTATTAACAATGACACTAAAAGGACAGTTAGAGACTCATCCCACTCCTTCATTGCTACAAACCCTAAGGGCTGAAGGAGAACAGAAGTCAAACTACAAACACTGGTCTCTTCTTTATTCTCAGACATCAGCACTGTGGTAATACTTTCCATTTACATACATTTTAACTGTGCATGCTACACTGTGTCACTTCTAGTGCATAAAATATGTGTGTGTATTCATGTGTATGACTGATGTTGTGTTAAAGATTTAATCTATCTATCTATCTATCTATCTATCTATCTATCTATCTATCTATCTATCTATCTATCTATCTATCTATCTATCTATCTATCTATCTATCTATCTATCTATCTATCAATGCTGCTGCTGGGCTAATGTGCTGACAACATCGACATTAACAAATGAAAATGTCATTTCTCCACTCTGAGCATTTCTGTGTAATTTAAAACGTATCAGAAGATGGTAAGCATGGTACACATCTGTGGTTATCACAATTTTGGTGTAGCAAACCCCGAGCTTCAGTGAGCTATGAAGTGAACTATGTGCTGATAATTATATGGTTACATTCATTGTGTTTCAAGTCAGTATTGACAAATAAACTTATTAGCATATTCAAAATAGGTTATGACTCTTCAACAGTCAAACCAGTCAAGTTGTGTAAAGACAGAAAAAGTCATGAATAAATAAATAAGTCACAAAAATAGTGCAAATAATAATACAAATAATGCAAATAATGTCTTTAATCTCTTGGTGGGTAAGGCTACTTAGAATACAATAGCTACAGTTTTAATTTTGCAGACGAACTTTTTAAAATGTATTCATTTATTTATTTGTTTTAGCATTTCAACTCAATTTTGGTGTAAAACCTTTTATGAACAAGAAATTATGCCTACCGGGACTTGTGTTATAGATTTCAAGTTAAGTTCTACAATGTTCTTTTTGGCATGAAAACTAAAGAAAGTGAAGTGCTCGAAAAACAAATTATATTTGATTAAAGCGAAAGAAAGAAAACATTTGAATAAATCACACGACTAGTTTGAAAGTTTTTAGACGGAAACTCACATTACAAGAGATTTTGACACGAAGGCCAATTGTTTGCCTTTTTGGCCAACCATGTTTCTTGATTGTAAATAGACGTGGATTTTAGACTTGATCACAACTTAATATTTTCACAGCTTCATTTTTACAATATGTTTGAAAATCCGTTCATTTTGGAAATTTTGAAAGTGTATTATAAGCTCTTCCTGTATTCTCACATTTAGATCACACTTCTGCAGAAATGTCGAGAAGGTTGATATGGTAGAGACAGTTGGGCCCTATATAGTTGTAAATATTGTTTAAATATTATCTATCTATCTATCTATCTATCTATCTATCTATCTATCTATCTATCTATCTATCTATCTATCTATCTATCTATCTATCTATCTGTCTGTCTGTCTGTCTGTCTGTCTGCCTGCCTGCCTACCTATGTATCTATCTATTCTTATTATAAATCAAAAACTATTTGCACATTTCTAACAGCAGGTCAGAACTGAACATTTGTAGTGTGGAAATGTAATTTTTGTTCGGCTGGTTATTTTCTGCTTGTTTGTTGGGGAGCACTCTCAAAAAGCCTGTGCATCGTAACACTGTCACCTATTAACACTGAAGCTGTGATACTGCTGCCATGTTAATACTGTAAATATGAAAAGATCTGCATGTTTAGCATGCAAAGTTATGTGTTTTTTTTATCTTTTTTCTTTTTCTTTTTTATTTTGCCTGTTTTTTTTTATTGTTTCTTCATGCCCTATCAAAGCGTATCTTTTAGATCAAGATGAGGTTTTATGAAATATCAACTTTAGATATTCTAATATTTTGTTAATAAGTAATTATCTTGTTAAGGTTCATTGTAATTGTCATACACTTTTCTGAGAGCATTAAATACAGACCAGGACAAAGGACCAGTTAACACCTCCACCCACCTACATGAGGCAGAAGAGAAGCCAAACCACAAACAGTCATTTCAGCTCTTTTCTCAGACATCACACACAAGACCACTGTGGTTGGAAACATTAGAGGTTGCTTTCAAGTGCATTTCTCAACTATGCATGCTGCATCAAGTTATTCTGGAGCTCTGGTGTGTGTGTGTGTGTGTGTGTGTGTGTGTGTGTGCACGTGTGCACGTGTGTGTATGTGTGTGTGTGTGTGTGTGTGTGCATGTGTGTGTGTGCATGTGGGTGGGTGGGTGTTCATATATTTGTGCATTGTCAATCTAATGCTTTTCAAAGACCTACTGAGCTGAAATGTCCTTTCTTCTTTCGAGTGCTAGAAATTTCCATTTCCCCTCTCAGTATCTCTGTTAAAGACCAGTAAATCAGTAAAATTTGGTAAAATTGAGCCTGGAACCCTCTTATATGTAGCATAGATTGTACTATTGTAGAATAGTTCGAGGTTTTATTAAACTGAGTTAAACTGCTGCTTTCTCAGGACATCAACTTCTAAGAATTATTTTCCAACAAATGTTGTCACTTAGAAATGAAAGATGTGAAAATGAGAGAGAGAGAAGGAGATTACTTACAGAGCAGTGCATATAGTGGACTGAGCTCCATGCTGTGTGAGTGAGAGATTGTCTAATGTGCAGTGTGTATTATAAGCTCTTCCTGTAATCTCACATTTAGATCACACTTCTGCAGAAATGTCGAGAAGGTTGATGTGGTTGAGACAGTTGGGCCCTGTATAGTTGTAAATATTGTCTAAATATTATCTATCTATCTATCTATCTATCTATCTATCTATCTATCTATCGATCTATCGATCTATTGATCTATCTATCTATCCGTCTGTCTGTCTGTCTGTCTGTCTGTCTGCCTATGTATCTATCTATTCTTATTATAAATCAAATACTATTGGCACATTTCTAACAGCAGGTCAGAACTGAACATTTGTAGTGTGGAAATGTAATTTTTGTTTGGCTGGTTATTTTCTGCTTGTTTGTTGGGGAGCACTCTCAAAAAGCCTGTGCATCGTAACACTGTCATCTATTAACACTGAAGCTGTGATACTGCTGCCATGTTAATACTGTAAATATGAAAAGATCTGCATGTTTAGCATGCAAAGTTATGTTTTTATTTTTTTTATTTTTTGTTTTTCTTTTTTTTTTGCCTGTTTTTTTTTATTGTTTCTTCATGCCCTATCAAAGCGTATCTTTTAGATCAAGATGAAGTTTTATGAATTATCAATTTTAGATATTCTAATATTTTGTTAATAAGTAATTATCTTGTTAATGTTCATTGTAATTGTCATACACTTTTCTGAGAGCATTAAATACAGACCAGGACGAAGGAGCAGTTAACACCTCCACCCACCTACATGAGGCAGAAGCAGAAGAGAAGCCAAACCACAAACAGACATTTCAGCTCTTTTCTCAGACATCACACACAAGACCACTGTGGTTGGAAACAGTAGAGGTTGCTTTAAAGTGCAGTTCTCAGCTGTGCATGCTGCATCGAGTTATTCTGGTGCTCTGGTGTGTGTGTGTGTGTGTGTGTGTGTGTGTGTGTGTGTGTGCGCGCTTCTGTGTGTGTGCGCGTGTCTGTGTGTGTGTGTGTGTGAGTATGGGTGTGTATGTGAAATATGTAAAAACTTGAAGGAAAGACTCAGGC
>NC_044501.1:41693738-41706238 GCF_902362185.1 Chanos chanos | reverse complement strand
ATGTGAACTATCATTATTGGAAGATGTTTGTTATCCTTTGATACAAACACAGAGTACAGTCCATTGTCCAGAAAGCTAAGATCACCAGGTACATCTCAAATCAACTACTGAATGGAATGTGTCTGTTTCTGTGTCAGCATGAATGAGTATGTGTGTGTGTGTGTGTCTGTGTCTGTGTGTGTCTGTTTCTGTGTCAGCATGAATGAGTATGTGTGTGCTTGTCTGTGTGTGTGTGTGTGTGTGTGTGTGTGCGTGTGCGCATGTGTGAGTGTCTATATGTGTGTGTGTGTGTGTGTGCATTGGTGTACGTGTGTGTCTGTCTGTCTGCCTGTCTGTCTGTCTCTACAGATATATTCATGTGTACTGCACATGAAGGTCTCTGTGTTGAACTTTACCCTCAGGCCTAAACTGTTCATGAAGATTTTCACTGGCCCTTTGAGTACTGAAACAAGATGCTAAAATAGATATGGTAGTAAAACAGAATTTGTGTCAGTTCTGAAATGACATCTTGACTGTCCTTCCACAAACATTCAAACCAGAAGAGGACAGAAATGTCTATGCCTGCATGAGCTGATGTAACATGTCAGTGATAATTTATAGAGATGATGACTTTGGAGAATTAGGATAAGGAGAACTCTATGTGTGTAGTTTCATTGTCCACAATTTAATATACAGTTCCATGTTTTAAATTTTGTACCAGAATGACCCAGAAAAGAAATCCCTTCTCTTCTGAAAAAAGGGACTAAAGAAACAAAGTTATTACTGGGACAGACTGGAACTCTTAATTACACACACTGGTCTGTCAGTCACTGACTGGGGAGAGTAGAGACAGAGTTGTCAGAGGACCTGACTGTTTTCCAACTACTTGACTGACTCCACCTCCTGCTAGTCACCTTTTACAAACAGACTGTCTCATTAGGAGAATCACTGTAGGTGTCCTTACAGGCAGCAGAGGGCAGAGAAGAGCCAAAACAGATCCGGACAGGGAGACAGCCTGTGGATGTATTACAGCATGTGAACTATCATTATTGGAAGATGTTTGTTAGCCTTCGATACAAACACAGAGTACAGTCCATTGTCCAGAAAACTCAAACTCTTTATCCTTTAACTGAGATCACCAGGTACAGCTCAAAGCAGCTACTGAACTGTCAATGGAATGTGTATGTTCACTCACAGATTATTATACAGTTGTCATAAGCATATTTCATAAATTCTATTTATGTTGTGTGCTTTTCTAATCTGGACATAACATTTTAAAAAAATTCCTATTCTATCAAACTGTCATTTAAATTTCTCCTGATTAACTCCTCTGTTAACTCTGTAACCCCAACAGAGGAATCACTGTGAGAAAATATTTCACAAAGATTTCATGTCCTAAAGAAGATCGTAAGGATCCAAGGATCCTCTACGGATGACCTAATAGAACCAGTTCATCAATCTTCTCTCTTTATATTTTTTTTTCTTTTTTTTTTTTTTTCTCCTCAAATATTGAAAATATTTTTTTGATAAATAGGTCCATTGATTTGCTGCTGCATATGTGACAGATGCAGTGATATCAACAGCTCTTAAAACGTTGAATTAAATTGTGTTTTATCACGTATCAAATCTAACGTTTTCACACGGCTCAGAGAGAGAAATTAAACACAGTGACCAGGCTGATGATGGCGGAAGCATTTTATTATTATTTAACAAACATCGGGACCTTTTACTTAAATATGAATCAACAAAATCATTGTCTTCATTCTTAACGTAACGATCAACAAAGGAAACCAAAACGCAGGACAGGGACTCTGAGTCAGAATGAGAGAGAAACGGTTTATTGTTAGCTTTCAGGGAGTGAAGGTATGATGGAGGTGTGGATTTGGGCAGGTGGAGGCAGAGGGCAGAGGGACGCTGGTGGCTGGTGGCTGGTGGAGCAGGGTGGAGCAGGGGTGAAGACAGGGTTGAATGAGCGGCATGCTGGGAGATGAGCAGAAAGACAGGCAAGAGAGTGATACTGGGACACAGGGAGACAGGGATTAGTTACAGCTGTCAACAACAGGATTAGGATTACAGCTGTCAACAACAGGATTAGGATTACAGCTATCAACAACAGGATTAGGGTTACAGCTATCAACAGCAGGATTAAGATTACAGCTATCAACGACAGGATTAGGATTACAGCTATCAACAACAAGATTAGGATTACAGCTATCAACAACAGGATTAGGGTTACAGCTATCAACAACAGGATTAGGATTACAGCTATCAACAACAGGATTAGGGTTACAGCTATTAACATCAACATGAGAGCAAGTTTACAATACACATCTCTAAGTGGCCCAGGAACGGGTTCTACCACACTGTCTGAAACAATGATCTGGCAGTGAGTGGATGAGTAAACAGGGTGGAAATGTCACAGAGTGGATGAATAGATGGACTGGAGGTGTGCAGACTGATCAGGAACCAGGAGAGTGAGAGGAGCATCACCCCCACAACACAGACACACAAACACAGAGAGAGGGAGACAGACAGGCACCACCCCCACAACACAGACACACAGACAAAGAGAGAGAGAGACAGGCACCACCCCCACAACACAGACACACAGACACAGAGAGAGGGAGACAGACAGGGAGAGTGAGAGGAGACACAGAGAGAGGGAGACAGACAGGGAGAGTGAGAGGAGACACAGAGAGAGGGAGACAGACAGGGAGAGCACAGGAGACACAGGGGAGAGGAGAACAGTAAGGAACAGACTACAGGCACGGACACGACCCTAACACTTACATTTCAATAAGGAAAGACATGAACATACGTAACATATATTAAGAGAAATCCAACTTATACAAAACATTTCAACATCATGACATAAAAACTAAAAGAAAATGAGAAAATTGTACTTTTACACCATGTTGCTGTAACAAATCAGAGACACTGCATGTGGAGTAAAAAGGGGCGAATTAAAATGATACAGTAACATAAACTTTGTCATACATGTCTCTTTACACACATGTTCACACAAGGAATCATTTAGGATCATTTTACAAGGATCATGATATATTCCTCATAGTCTGTCCCTGGTAATTCATCACAGTGCAGTGAGAAATGACTCTATACTGCCTCTGTGGTCACAGAGAGAAACTGAGTTTAAATCTTGTTGATGACAGATTATGACGTCTTCATAACTGCACGCTGTCTCTTGTGTTCATCAGATTTAGCTGTAACACACAGAAAAAAAGAAATAATTCAGTTTAGGGAGTGTGAGATTAGACAGATGAACTTCTGTAGTCAGACTGAGAGAGTTCTCACCTCCAGCCCTCCAGCATTTGACCCCAATCACAATGGTCACCAGCAGATATGGAGAAACTACCAGTAGAGAACAGAGCAGTCTGGGGAGAGACAGGGAGGATTCTGTACCTGTTAATGGAAGAAACATGGAGAAACATACACATCAAGGATGAAAGAAAGATACACAGAATAAGTGAGAGAGAGAGAGAGAGAGAGAGAGAGAGAGAGAGAGAGAGAGAGAGAGAGAAGCAATTTCATATTATTATTATTTATTTGAATCTATATGTGGATGCATAAAGTTTAAATTTCAGAACTTTAACTGTTTAACTGTCAGAATTTTACCAGTTCGTGTGTGTGTGTGTGTGTGTGTGTGTGTGTGTGTGTGTGTGTGTGTGTGTGTGTGCAGAATATTGTACTGCTCATAATATCAACATTTTACTTAATGAAATATTAAGTTACATACTAGGTTTTGTTTAATGGTTACAAAGAAATGTGATCACCTGAAACTATCAGATACTTTGCGTGTGGAGGGCTCTGGTTTTTTGATCTGAATCTTTAATCAGATGAAGAAACATGACAATCTAAAGCTCAGTGTGTTTTTCAAAGTGAAAACAAGATTTTGAAATGATAATAATGAAATCAATACAAATCAATACTTTCAATACAAGATTAGTGTCATGCTTCGGTTTAACTCGTTCTCAACTCCACCAATCAGCAATCAGCTTCCATTGACTATCAGTCCTTCTCTCATCACTGCCAACTGTGTCTACTTCATGCTTTTATTTCCCATTACCATGAAATACTCACTGTGATACTAATGCTCTGTCTCTCATTCTCTGTGTACTTTTGTGACTGACTTTTCCTTGCATGATTATTTTTTCTCTCTTTTTTTTTTTTTTTCCTTTTTTGTTCAGTGGGTTGCAATTATTGTCTTGTCTCTGATATTCCAGATGACAGTGTGTGTGCGTTTAACCCTTGGACCATTACTAGATTACTATTTGGATGTGACTTGGATACATCCATTAAAGATATACTGAATCTTGCCTGTCCCTGACCTGTATTCAGAAAAGCCCTTTTATTAAAACCAATTACCCTACCCTGTAATGTTGATAAATACTCACTGGTTACTGTTATGTTGAGAGGATTACTGTTCCCTCCAGAGTCAGACTGACACCAGTACACTCCACTGTCTGATGACTGGAGGGAGCTGATGCTACATGTTGATCCTGTTACTGATCCCCAGTCTGATGAACAGTCTGACACCTCTCCATTATCAGTGTATCGTCTCACTGTCCATCCAGTAGAGTCACTATGTACCTCACAGCTCAGTGAGAGAGAATCAGATGTAAAGTGTTGAGTTGTGTTGGGACTGATGATCAGAGAGGCTGGAGGAGACAGAGCTGAGACACAGAGAGACAGATGTTCAGACAAGATCTCTTTGTGTTACAGAAAAAAATGTAGAAGTTCAAAGGTGAATAGGAACGACTTGTCACTTGTCTCACCAGTGACCCACAGTGGCTGTGCTGTGCTGTACTCTGAGTAATAGACTGGGTTTCCTCTCTGTGCTCTGCACACATAAACTCCTGTGTGTTTAAGAGCAGCAGGGCTGAGAATGTAGGACCCTCCAGCTCCTCTGCTGCTGTCTGAGAGGAGTTCTACAGAGTTAGAATGAACCCTGGGTAACCCATCTGTGTAGGGAATGACTCTGTACCAGAGGAATGTCCAGCCTGTAGAGGAGTCTTTAACTTCACAGCTCAGAGTCACTGAGTCTCTCTCAGTAAGACACATTTTTGGAGAGACACTCAGAAATGACTGGGCTTTACCTGTTAGAGCAGAGAAAATATTTTGCCAGTATATGCATTGCATTCTGTTGTTTGTTCATCAAGTTAAGTAATCAATGCTTAATGTCTCTAGTTACAAATTAGTGATAAGTACTCTTTAAACTAACACACTCACCTGATGACACAGTCAGTGTTACAGCATCACTCATCTCTGAGTTCTGTGAGTCTCTTCTGTGTTTTCCTCTACAGGTGTATTCACCACTGTGGGACTCAGAAACAGGACTGATTGTGTATTCCTGATCTTTACTGACAGGACTGAGTGAAGAACTCTTCTTATACCAGCTGTATTCCCAGTCAGTGTCTCTCTCTCCCTGTATTTGACATCTGAGAGTGACAGTCTCTCCACCGAATGTTTGTTTATCAGGCTGCAGGATCACAACAGCATTTGGACTCTCTGTAAAACAAAACAAATACCATACTAATATACAGCACACAAATGTAAAACAGACACAGAACAGAGAGTGACACATCTAAACTCTTAAGATACAATAAATCTAAATCTCAGTATATGCCCAAATACAGCATATTCATGTTCACATAACTGAGCGTAAATATTCACCTGTAACATTTACCCAGACTGCATCACTGTATTGTGTGTAGTAGACTGGGTTTCCTCTTCCAGCTCTGCACCAGTACTGTCCTCCATCAGAGTCTGTAACAGAACTGATTGTGTAGGAGTCTTTATTAGTCTGTGTCAGTGCTGAAGAGTCCTGTGTGTGTCTGTACCAGTAAAACACCCATCCTGTGGACTGCTCCAGTTTACAGCTCAGAGTAACTGTGTTTCCTCTCAGTACCGCTCCTTTAAGACTGGAGGTGAGTTGAGGTTTTGGTTTTGATCCTGTAGGAGAATAATGAATAGTTCAGACTCTACACTGTCAGAAACATCATACTGCCCTTTAAGTCTGTATCACATTAATCACTCACCTCTCACAGTCAGAATAACTCCATTACTCCATCCTGAGGATGTGGATCTGTCATTACCCTCCAGACCCAAACAGAAGTATTCACCCTGGTCAGTCACTGCAGCTCTTCTGATCATGAATGTGTTTATAGATGTTTCACTTTCACTGGTAGGCGTCTGATTACTAGTTGTTTTAATCTTCCACCTATATCTCCAGTTATTCTTAGAGTCAATTACACAAGTCATTGTGACTGTCTCTCCAGTATACACAGGGGACTGTGGTTTTACAGTCAGTGTAGCTGTTGGTAATGCTGTTGGTTTAGGTAGGAGGAAAACAGATGCATTTACAAATCTTTCATCATTTGTATCCATCACTCACCTCCCACATTGAAAGGAAGAGTAAGAACTGTACTGAAAAGAACTTGTAGTTATTTTAGCAGAATGTCTACAGCCCACACATACTGTAATACTTTCCATGTGTGTGTGTGTGATGTACTGTATTGTGTCAATGTCCTATTAAAGGATATGCATCAATAAATGATCAACAAGACCAAATTTCAGTCATTTGAGTGAAGTATAACATAAACAGGGCAAATACAGTGTTAACTGAATAAAGACATTCATAATGTGTTCATTACCTTGCGTATGTCCAGAGTGGAGTAGAGCACACAGCACTAAAACACAGAGAGATAAACAAACTCAGAGCACAGGAGTGATGGATTTTTAATTAATCCTGTCAAATACTGTGGTTGAAATATATATCATTGGACACAGGGCCTAATATACTGATTCTGGGCCACAGAGATTATCATCCTCTTCATAATTCTATGAAACTTGTGTTTTGTCCTGCTTTTAGATCCAGCTTTTTAAGATATTTAAATTCGTAAGATTTGAAAACAAAACGCTTCTGAACTCAGTTCTTACAACTACTCCCATGCCTTTGGACAAATGCACAGATTTGTACAAAATTGTATGGATATAAATAATGGATATTTATTCGTGTGTTATTGCTTATTGCTGAAAAGTCCAGCTGTACCTCAGTGATCTCCTTTGTTTTGAAACTTAGTCAAGCAAACTTTATTTGTCTAAGTGATCGTCATTGCGAAATCATTTTAGAATAAATATAATTTTGTGACGCATAAAAAAAAACAAAAAAAACATGGATTGCCAAGATCAAACACTAGATAACATTTTTGGATAAAAATGATTTTCTTTCCATAAAAAAGTGCATTTCAATTCAGCATTCTCATGTAAGTCTTGTGACGAAGCTAATTAAAATGAGTCACAAGGTGATTGCATTTTCAGATAATGAGAGATTTTGACCCTGATCACCTCCACTCAGTCAAATCCTTCCCACCATTTGTCACAGATCAGAATGATCAGAATGCAAGTTCATCAGGCTCAGTGTTTCAACCACCTCCTTTAAACATGTCTGACACCCTGTGGTCACTAGCACAGTGAGGATAAGTCAAGATTGCAGGAATGAAACAGTAAGTAAAAGATAAAGTATGTTCATCAGAGACTGAGAGAGTGGTAACTATGGAAACTCACTCTTGTAAATTCTGTATAGACGTCCACTGAGGTCACTGAGTGAGTATAAGTCCACTGAGAATTGTAAGTTAGTGAGTCACTGAATTCTGTCCTCAGGGAAACATCTCAGTGATGAAGGTTTAACACAGAGAACTGACTGACAGGTTCATCTACTTTAATGGGTATGAGAAAAGAGATGAGTGATCGTTTAGAGCATATATTAATGTGAGTTACAACTGTATTATTTGTCTTACTTTGTGATCATAGAAACTTTCACATGTTTAGTTTATTCAGTTATAGTTAGAGAAGCAGAGGATGAGTGGAATTATATAGACTGTTAAGTCACTCACAACAAAGTCACTCAGGAATGTAACACATCCAAACTGCACATACTGACTGTACATTCTCTCTCTCTCTCTCTCTCTCTCTCTCTCTCTCTCTCTCTCAGCTTACATGCTTTTGTGTTTGACATATGAGAACTTGTACCAATATTAATTAATATCACATAATTAGTAGATGAGGAGTTTTAATTGCTTTCTTCTTGCATGAGACACTTATGCTCATACATCCTGTTGACAGTCATCTACTTTAATGGGTATGAAAAAAGAGGAGACGGTGCAGTTTTGTTAAATGTCTCCATCTGTTGGTGAAAGGGTGAAGTACAGCTGGACTCAGACTAGCTCAAAGTCCAGCTGTGGGTGGACTTTCCTTTCCTTTAAAAGTGTCTGACATCCTGTGATCACTAACTAACACACTGAGGATTAGTCAGGATTGTTAGAATGAAAGAGCAACAGGTTCATCAAGGACTGAAAGTGTAGGAACTATAAAGACTCATTCTTGTAAATTCACCTTATAATTTCATGTCCACTGAGTATTAGTATGTTGTACTGAGGGAAACGCTTTAGAGATTTGAAGGTTTAACACAGACACAGACACAGACACACACACAGACACACACACACACACACACACACACACACGCACACACAATCTGGTCTCCCTCAAAATTAATGGTCATCAGCTTGTGTTCGATTGGTACAGATGTTGCTGCTATAAACCTTGAGCCTGGTGTTTGTTAGAGTGACTTTTTGTTTTGTGTATCAGTCCTGAACACACAATTTACAATTTACAATTTACAATTTAGTTATTTGGCAGACGCTTTTTATCAAAGCGACTTACAATCAGTGCATCAGTCGGATTTCTAATACCTCGTGAGTCCTAGGCTATAAAAGAAAGAAACCAGGATCAGAGGGGCAGGAAGAGACAGAACAGATTAAAGAGTGAGAGAGGGTCAAAGAAGGGAGAAAAGAAGGAGAAAGGGTCAGAGAGACAGAGAGAGAGAGAGAGAGCGAGAGAGACAGAGAGAGAGAGAGATAGAGAGAGAGAGAGAGACAGGGGGACATGGGGAGAGCATGTTTACCCTCAGAATTGATGAAACATTTATTAGTCCACATATTGCAAAAGTCTCTTCTCCAGTCACTGCACGACAGGACTACAAACATATTTTCAAATTGAAGATTCAGAGTGTCTCAGTCATCAGTCTTAAATACAGTGACAGTCTTTACTGAGAAATGTTCATGAGAAAGAGGAAGAATTCTGAGAAGAGAAGAACATGTGATACTGATATTTTAACACATAGACCTTAAGACATGAGTCAAATAGACATAAGTGTGAACAGCTCAGCACAACAACATGTCTTTTTGCATGTTGTTTTATAGAGTCTCTTTGGTGACAATTAAATTAATGCATGTTTCTGTGTGTTTAATCCGATATGATTACATTTTCCAGCTAATCATTAATGGTGTAGCGATTGTCTTTTGTCATGTACAATCAAATTGTGACATTATATTACATATATTACCTAGTGACTTGATATTACAGTTCAGTATTAGAACCTGATAAATAAATATTTTTTTTTCTTTTTCTTTTAATTTTATTTTATTGCTCAGTTTTTGTCTCCTCCGAGAATGTTAACTGTATCTTGTAGAGGACTGATGGTTCTAAACTGTTCAGTATATCAGACATAAACCTCATATCATGGGTCTGTGTGAGTGTGAGAGTGTTGGTGAGGAGTGTATATGGTCATTAAACAGCTCCTCCTACACTCACTGGTCTAAACCCAGATGTGTGAAGAGCTAGAACAGAAGTCAAACCACAAACTCTCATCTCTGCCCTGCATACATATATATATGTGTGTGTGTGTGTGTGTGTGTGTGTGTGTCTGTTTCTGTCTTGTGCCTGATGAGTTGAAATTCTGGTAGTTGAGTTCTCTCCTGTTTCTTTAATTATTCTTTCAATCAATCACCCACATCCACCAGACACTAAAATAAATAAATAAAAAAAAAAAAACCTTATGTATCTGTTCATGTATAAAGAATAATTCTTTAACTTTTCTTTATATTTTTTTCTAAAATCACCTGATAGTTTACATGTCAAAGACTGTATATTGATAAAGAGAATGAGTACAGAGAATGAGGAATCTTCTCTCATATCACTATAAACTACAGTCTGGACTGAGCATCACTAAGAACACAAGAAAAATAACATGTATTAACTAGAAAAGTCAAAGTAACAAGTTCAATCCTGTCAAGCATGACTCCCTCTGTACCCCTGACCTCACATCACCAGACGTCACCTAAAAGAAACGGTCAACATGCAGTCCCTTAACCAGCACTGACCACATGCACCAATGATCACTGATCACCATCACTAATACATGAACAATACAACACTGTCTCACTTATAAATTATAATCTATTCAGTTTATGGTCAGGAGTTGGATGTGACTACATGTCTTCAAGTGAATATAGCGGTATATAAAAAGCTATGTACATGTAATGATAGTCAGCGGTTACAGTGCTGTGTTGGTGCTAGAGACTATACCCTATGGAATTTTGAACTTCCTTACTAACACGCCCGCCTCCCATGCCTGGAGTGGGATGTGACTCCATGTCATCAAGTGAACGTAGCGCCATAGAAAAGTTACATATACATGCCAGTTGTATTCTCTAAAAGTAAAGTCATTATTCTACCATCAGAGAGTATATATATATATATATATATATATATATATATATATATATATATACACATCAATGTCAGACAGTCATATGACAGAGAAGATAAGAAAAAGATGAAAAAATAAAATAAGAAGGTAATTATTCCTCTCTTACAGAGTGATATGTTTTGAAAAATAAGAGGTATAAAAAGACAATATCTACAGAGAGAAAGAGAGAGAGAGAGAGAGAGAGAGAGAGAGAGAGAGAGAGAGAGAGAGAGCTGCAGTTATCAAAGAGGAGAGAGGGGAAAGGAGAAGAGAAATGAAATGGTAACAGAACAGACAGATGTTGGGTGACTGCAGAGACCTGCAGAGAGGACACATAAAATATTCATTTTAATACGTCTACATTTAGTTTTGTCAGCTGTCAGTCTTTAACATGTCAGTCTTTAACGAGGTTTGATCAGTTGTGCATCCAGTCCCCTAAACACCACTATTTTATTCAGACTTTTCTTGTCTGTTGTGGAAATGATCTCAGTCTATTTAGGTTTAGGCTGAAACTCTTTATGATCACAGCACCACTGTTGGCTGCAGGTTTTACCTGTTTGTTTGTTTGTTTGTTTGGTTGGTTGCTTGGTTGCTTGGTTGGTTAGTATCAAAGGTAGTTTTGCCTTTTAATAACTTTTCACACAAGAACAGGCAGAGAAGCAGAGAAGAAAAAGGTCTGGGACATTTTTTAACACACAGAGTGAACAGCACAGCAGCCAAAATTAGTCATTGACAATCCCAGATGAGGGGAATGTGTGTTTAATGAATAAATGCTCATATACAATGTGTGTGTGTGTGTGTGTGTGTATTAACAATGACACTAAAAGGACAGTTAGAGACTCATCCCACTCCTTCATTGCTACAAACCCTAAGGGCTGAAGGAGAACAGAAGTCAAACTACAAACACTGGTCTCTTCTTTATTCTCAGACATCAGCACTGTAGTAAATACTTTCCATTTACATACATTTTAACTGTGCATGCTACACTGTGTCACTTCTAGAGCATAAAATATGTGTGTGTATTCATGTTTATGACTGATGTTGTGTTAAAGATTTAATCTGTCTATCTATCTATCTATCTATCTATCTATCTATCTATCTATCTATCTATCTATCTATCTATCAATGCTGCTGCTGGGCTAATGTGCTGACAATATCGACATTAACAAATGAAAATGTCATTTCTCCACTCTGAGCATTTCTGTATAATTTAAAACGTATCAGAAGATGGTAAGCATGGTACACATCTGTGGTTATCACAATTTTGGTGTAGCAAACCCCGAGCTTCAGTGAGCTATGAAGTGAACTATGTGCTGATAATTATATGCTTACATTCATTGTGTTTCAAGTCAGTATTGACAAATAAACTTATTAGCATATTCAAAATAGGTTATGACTCTTCAACAGTCAAACCAGTCAAGTTGTGTAAAGACAGAAAAAGTCATGAATAAATAAATAAGTCACAAAAATAGTGCAAATAATAATACAAATAATGCAAATAATGTCTTTAATCTCTTGGTGGGTAAGGCTACTTAGAATACAATAGCTACAGTTTGAATTTTACAGACGAACTTTTTAAAATGTATTCATTTATTTATTTGTTTTAGCATTTCAACTCAATTTTGGTGTAAAACATTTAATGAGTATTAAATTATGCCTACCGGGACTTGCCTAATGTGTTATAGATTTCAAGTTAAGTTCTACAATGTTCTTTATGGCATGAAAACTAAAGAAAGTGAAGTCCTCGAAAAACAAATGATATTTGATTAAAGCGAAAGAAAGAAAACATTTTGACAAATCATACAACTCGTTTGAAAGTTTTTATACTGAAATTCACATTACAGGAGATTTTGACACGAAGGCCAGTTGTTTTCCTTTTTTGCCAACCATGTTTCCTGATTGTAAATAGACG
>NC_044501.1:41661238-41691238 GCF_902362185.1 Chanos chanos | reverse complement strand
AGTGTGTGTGAGAGAGTGAGTGTGCCTGTGTGTGTGTGTGTGCGTGTGTGTGTGTGTGAGAGTGAGAGTGAGAGTGAGTGTGCGTGTGTGCATGTGCGTGCGCTGGTGTGTTTGTGTTTCTGTGAATGTGTATGTGTTTCTGTGTGTGTCTCTATGTGTGTGTGTGTGTGTGTGTGTGTGTGTGTGTATGTGTGTGGGGGTTTCTGTGTGCGCATGGGTGCGGGTGTGTTTGTGTGAGTGTGTGTGCATGTGGGTGGGTGGGTTGTTCATATATTTGTGCATTGTCAATCTAATGCTTTTCAAAGACCTACTGTGCAGAAATGTTCTCTCTTCTTTCGAGTGCTAGAAATTTCCATTGACCCTCTCTGTATCTCTGTTAAAGATAAACTAAGCACACACTGCAATTTGTCACTTTACGGGGTACTTGTTTATCCATAAAGAATCGTGTTAACCATACTGATAATTAATTGCAGTTTGACCTTTAACAACATAAAGTTTTGTCTCAGTTTAACAGTTGATATTGAGAAGCTGTAAACTGCTCTGTTAATATGGACACAGAGCTGATCTATGGGGGTTGGACTACAGTTACTACATGTTGGGAACATCTCCAGGTGACCTGGTAGATCCAGATTCAATACAAAACATAAGAAAATACCTATACCCACATTAGTCATCATCACATTCGTCACCTGATGGTTTACAAGGCTGTAGATGGGTTTAGGAGAATTAAGACAGGAAGACTCTCTCACAGTGACTAAAGCTTGTGATTAATAATGAATGTGAGTAAATACTGTGTGAAAATGAAATGTTATGTTCTTGCAGTGCATTTTGTTTGGAAAAGAGAAAAAAATGCATTATAACATTGATGTAAAGTAGTACAAGGTCATGGAGAATGGAGGGGTGTGTATGTGCAGTGTGTAAAGGAAAGATTCAGGTGGAGAGGAGGAGCAGAGTGGGCATCAGAAAGGCGATAGAACCCAGACCACCAGGAGGAGGATTAAGAAGAAGAAGAAGAAGAAGACGAAGAAGAAGAAGAAGAAAAGAGGGGGAAGGGAGGAAGAGAGACAGGGAGCCTTGGAAAACTGTGATCAATAAGGATAACAGATGCACATGTGGAAACAAACAAACAAACGAACAAACAAACGAATAAGGACGTCTAATACATATGTGTTACATTCTTTTTCACAGCCTAAAAGCAGATACAGATGTGGAAACAAACAAACAATAAAGCAAAAAAAAAACAAAAACAAAAACAAAAAAAACCCTATTTATTTAGTCTGTCATAGAGTTACTTTGATGACATACATTAAGGTATGAATGGTCGGTTAAATGTACTCCTTTTGATGCTTGTTACGGCTGTGGTGTTGGGGTGTGTTTTTTTTCTCTCTCCATGTCTCTCTCCAGGCACCGCCCTACCCTGTCCTCATTGTCGCCATGAATGGTTAACAGCGCGGGTGCTTAATTGTTCACCGGAACCTGCTGTTTTAAAAGTCCTGGGAAGACCGATGGACGGGGCCAGTGGGCCAGACGGCAGGATTAATGCTGTGTGTGCGCGTGCGCGGGTGTGCGTGTGTGCGTGTGTCTTGTAACAGGGATATATCGCTGTGTGTTTCATCCCTGTGTGTATATTGACTGATTACAGCAGTTACGCTGTGTGTTTAATTCGGATGACGTGATTAAGTAGTTTTGAATATTACTTTTGGTTTTGTTGTAACCCCTTTCTTTCTCTTTTCTTGGCTTAATAAATTAACAATCCACATATCCCTGTTTTCTTTTTCAGTTTTTTATTATGTTACCTCCCCCAGTCCCTAGATTTTACTCGCGGGGACGTAACAATGCTTTAGTGTAAAATCTATGTCAAATTTTGAATTGGGCCATATGAGTTCTCTTACAGTAGCTCATATTCTTTGCATTGACAATTTTCTCTCACATCCATGGATCAACAGAAACTCATAAGCCTTGTTGTCCAGTAAATTTACATTATGTCCCTTGAAGTGAAGATTGTCAGAGATGGATCATGCTTTTTTTCTTTTCATTTTTACCAGTTGGTTTTGTGATAGTAACACCATAAATAACAGTAAGGGGTCTTCATTCGTTCCATGACAAAATAATTAAATGCAAGTAAGAATCTCTCTCTCTCTCTCTCTCTCTCTCTCTCTCTCTCTCTCTCTCTCTCTCTCTATATATATATATATATATATATATATATATACATACACCAGAACTTTTGACCAAAGAAGGTCACTAGGACATCTAGGCTGCTCACATTATCGGAGATGATGTGATATGTTATTTTATGTAATGTCTCCCTCTGCTGGACTCAGACTGAAGTTCATCTGGGCTTCACATCCTCCTCCTAATCCAGCTGTAGATGAGACTCCTTTTATCAGATGTATGACACATTAGATACACCATAGGTCCAAATGCAGTGATACCACAAACTCATACAATTGTGTTTCAAAAGAGTACGTTAGCATGTCATGATGGAAATTTACTCTTCAGTCATTTATTTTTAGCTTAAAGAGACAGGATGTCCAGTTACATAAAATGAATGAATAAATCGATATTTATCATTGCATTTCAAACTGGGTTTGAAAACAACAGATTGTTAAATAAGACACCAAAACCTGATGTAAAAGGTACAAGCAATTACACTGTTTTGGTAGTGACTATATATAACCATGATTTATTAGGAAATATGTAACAATAACTTTATAAATGCTTAATACTTATTTAATACTCTCAAAATTTAGGCACAGGCTTAAACTTAGTCAACAAAAATAGATTTTATCTTTACACTGATGGAAACATTGGCATGAACATATGAATGCATGTGTTCAGTTAGTCAGAAACTGAATCAAATACAAATATGACCCTAACCCTAACTGAAATAAATACACATATGAATGTTAGAGAGAAAGTGTTATTCTCATACCATTCAATGCTTCTCTCATCAACAGACAATAAAATTACTGCTGTTTGCAGATATGCCAGCATGCACAAAAATAAACATGCATAAGTAGGAGAAAAAAGCAGGGTGAGAAACCTTCCCCTGGACCATTCAGCTGAGTTAGCAGGAGCAGCAGGAGAAACTGAGTCAGGAGCAGAGACAGGGAGCTGGGAGGCAGCAGGAGCAGACTGGATGGCAGTGGATGTGTGAGATGTGGAGGATAAGGTAGAC
Organism: Chanos chanos; assembly: GCF_902362185.1. NCBI lineage: Eukaryota > Metazoa > Chordata > Actinopteri > Gonorynchiformes > Chanidae > Chanos > Chanos chanos. Next base: position 41,688,057 of record NC_044501.1, on the reverse strand, counting down.
TGCAGTCATCTACTCCTGGTTTCTTCAACTCTCAGCTCCTCTGACGTGTTCCCGTGTGGTGCAGTTGTAAAGCACAACTAGAGACACTGAAATCCTAGAATTTGTCTGCTGCATCCATTTGGAGGTTAAGTCTTCTGTCATGAAGAGACTGAATACAAGTGCAGTCAACTCTTTAACTGTGAATGAATAGGCAGAGTTCAGTTAACAAAACACTGGCTACTGGGCAACTAGGTAGACCTGGGACACCACCACTCCTACTGAGGTCAGGTAAGAAACAAAGGTCTTTACACCAGAGGGCAAAGGGGAGGACCGGTCTAAATAGAGAGAACAAGGGATAATCAGAGGGAACAAGACTAACATGGGAACAAGGTTAACAAAGTCAGAAGAAATATGGTTTACAGAGAAATTAGGAAACAAGGAAAAACATGCAGCTCAGTACAAACAGTTAATGATTTTTCAAAGCGCCTGTGAAAACATCACAGTGTATATATAGACTTACACAATAAGTGAACAAAACGGACAAGTGCACATACACTTAGAGAACAAGGTGATTAGCCAATCAGGTCCAAGTGGATTTTGACCAGAAGACAGGAAGCTAAAGACAAAGGTCTGCCAACACACATTCAGATTTGTGATTTTCACTCTTTTATTAATATGTAGGATTAGTAGACAGGGCCTGACCTTCCACTCATCTCACTTTATATGAGGGAAATAAATAAAGAAATAATCAAATGAAATTCAAACAGTCAGCTTAACACAAAGGTACACCAGCAGTCTCACAGTCTGTTTAAGATGCTTTTGTCATCTGTAAGATTATTAAACTGTCTGTCAGTTATCTTTTCTCACTGTCCTGATGTCTTACTGTCTTTCACATTGTACCCAGGCATTTTCAGTGCCAGTTAAAATGGTGTGAGTGTGTGATGGGGAGTGTAATGATGGTGTTATTATACCTGTGGTTGTGTTTGACTTCAGCAGTGAGTAAACTGTGTCCTCCTGTGGTGTGTTGGTCTTGTCTGATGGAAGGAAATACACAAGAAACATGTAGTGTAGAATCCCATCCAAAATGATGCTTTAAATGTTCATGTGATTTTGAGGTAAAGTGTATGTACCTTTTCCCTTTCATATTTCAAAAAGTTAATATTTTTCATCTCAACATTAGAATAATTTGCATTGCTTGGTCCATCCACAGGATCTAAAATTCAACAACAACAATAAAAACAGCGAATAATTCAAACAACAATTATACAACAATCAATTTAATTAATTAATTACTGCCACTGGTCATTTTTAATAAAGTGTGATCTATAGCTTTATTAGACTGACAGAGATATTAAACTGATTATCATGCGTTGTGTTTAAAGATGAGTTTAGGGCACAACCAAAGGACATGTGATCACAGTGTATGTTAGAGACAACAGGGGTGAAGTCTGTAACTATCTGGAGTATCAATATCATCATAGCTGTGAACACTTCCTATGAAAGACAGAAAGATATTATGTTTATATTATGTTTAGCAATCTGGAAGTGTAGAGAGAGAGAGACCACGGCCACAACACACACACACGCACAACAGAGAAGACAAACCAACAGGGGGAGCACAGGGAAAGGGAAACACTAGAAACATAAGGAATAGCGATAACATAGCTTTAACCATGACAAAGGAGAGAGGGTCAGAGAGAGAGAGAGAGAGAGAGAGAGAGAGAGAGAGAGAGAGAGAGAGAGAGAAACAGGGGGACATGGGGAGAGTATGAACAACGTTTAACCTCAGAATTGATTGAACATTTATTAGTTCACATATCGCTATGTAAAAAGGTCTCTCCTCCAATGGCTGTCTGACAAGACTATAAACATATTTTTAATAGAAGGTTCAGAATGTCTTAGGCGTCAGTCTTAAATACAGTGACAGTCTTTACTGAGAAATGCTCATGAGAAAGAGGGAGAATTCTGAGAAGAGAAGAACATGTGATACTGATATTTTAACACATAGATCTTAAGACATGAGTCAAATAGACATAAGTGTGAACAGCTCAGCAGAACAACATATATTTTTACATGTTGTTTTATAGAGTCTCTTTGGTGACTAGAAGTGAATTAATGCATTTTTATGTGCGTTTTGTGTTGATGGGATCAAATTTTCCAGCTGATCATTAGTGGTTTAGGGATTATGTTTTGTCATATGGTCCTTTAACAGTCAAACTGTGACATTAACATACCCTAGTGATTTTATGTCACATTTCAGTATTAAAACCTGATGACTTTATCTGTTTATTAACTAGATCAGTTTTTGTCTCCTCTGAGAATAATGACTGTATTGTAGCGTGTTTGAGTGTGTGATGTGTGATGCTGGGGAATTTGTTTGAGTGTCTGTATGAAATGAAAGATGACCTGAGAGTTGAAAGTTAATTCTGTTCTGAAGGTGTGGCTGTGACCAATAACAGCCAAGAATAAAGATAACATTCACTTATGCATTCTGAATGTGTCCTTTAATAGTGGAGAATGCTACAGTATCTTGTAGAGGACTGATGGTTCTAAAGTGTTCAGTATATCAGACATAAACCTGATGTCATAGGTCTGAGTGAGTGTGAAAATGTTGGTGAGGAGTGTATATGGTCATTAAGCAGCTCCTCCTACACTCACTGGTCTAAACCCACATGTGTGAAGAACTAGAACAGAAATCAAACCACAAACTCTCATCTCTGCTCTGTTGTGTAGGGGTTGCCAGGCCCGTAGACCATACTACCCATAATTCCCTGCTTGACCGCATGGGTAATCTGAACCCATCTTCTCAGCTTTTTCTGTAACGGTATTGGATACAGCAATGGAGCCAGATACCAGACACAGTGATGACGCAATTTTCGTCATAAAACCGCGGAAAATTCCAAACTTTCTCTCTCCAGCTCTTCAATTCTCCAAATCCCTAGCAGTGGCTCGCTCTAGCAGCAGCTCGCTAGCAGCGGGTGTCTCTAGCGGGTGTTCCTGCCTGCATTGAGAGGCTCCGTTACTCCCTGCATTTCTTTAAATTTTTTTTTTCTGAAAGCACCTGATAGTTAAAGAGTAAATGACTGAATACAGATCAGGAGAATGAGAACAGAGAATGAGGAATCTTCTCTCATATCACTATAAACTACAGTCTGGACTGAGCATCACTAAGATCATAAGAGAAATAACGTTTAATAACGTTTAATAACTGCGTGCCCCCCCCCCCCCCCCCCCCCCCCCCCACACACACACACACACACACACATACACATACACCCATCGCTCTATGTTGCCAGACCACAAGGAAGAATGCTATTTGTCGTATACAAAGAGGGAAATACCAATAAAGGAGCTTTGTACACTTGGGTTGGCTTTTTACAAAATAAAATAAAATTAAAAAAAAATAATAAATCACGCTTTCTCCTGGTTATGATAAGTTAGGAGGTAGGGGTAGTTTGATTCTTATAAATCGTCCCCTACCCCCCCCCCCCCCCCCCCTCCTCAAATCCGTTCACGTTTCTCTAAGTTGTTAATAAAACACTTACATTATTATGTGGTCTGTTGTGTGTATCTCTGGTGATAAAGCAGGGTGGGAACATCTTTATGTGTGACTCGACTCTAGACAGGGTCATAACAGCCTCCTGTGTCCAGCTGTCCTCAGTGAGGCAAAACTGCTTTCTGTGCTAAAGACCCACTTCAGTCAGACGCTGTAATTAGAGTAAAATATTTTATTCTAATTTCAAAGATTGTGCTAAAATATTTTGCTCTAATTAAAGGGAAAATTTGATTTACTTGAAAGCAGGAGGGGACATAACTGTCTTAGCTCATCTCAGGCAAGGTTACTCTTGGCTCCTGACAAGTGACAGTATTGATGCCTGAGGAGAATTAAGATCAGGAGAACTGTCTTTGAGTACAATTTCAGTGACCTGTTTCAGTATGGACCTTCTCTTTATAACTTTTCATGAATACATTGTTTCTACAAATCTGATATCAACAGCATGTCACAGAGAACTTGTGCTTAAGTGCTACCTGGGTGAGATACATGAACTGAATCTATTCACATCACAACAGCTTCTGTGAAGACCAACAGGGCAAATTATATAAGTTGGTGTGTGATCTGTTTTATTTACAAAGTTACTGACATAACATTGTAAAAAAGAATTTGCTGTGCAATAAATCTGTTATTTTCAGCATGTTGTTCTACCCAGGAAAGACTCCTCTTCTTACCTCAGCAGAGTGTGAATTATACAATGACAACAGCTCAACTTTTTCTCCAGGGCTGTGTAGCATACGATACATAAATGCTTCGACACGCCCCCAAGTCTTAATTAGGGCAGTCAGACTCCCCATTCTCCCCCATAATTCGAGCCATGCACCTCAGTATATCACACCTCTCAGAAATTACCTGATTCTTCCCCCTTGTGGCCATAGAGAGAATTACACCATGTGTTCCTGTAAATCATGGACATTTATTTCTCTGTGAGAGCAGGGTCTGCCATGCCTTTGTCAGACTGAGCTGTGAAACAGTTAGGGGGAAAGATGATTCAATTGTTCCTTAAAATTAATTACTTTAATTTTGAGGGAAGTTTTCAGGTCAAAAACCCTCCATTGTCTGACCACCCAAACAATGGACGTTAGTAAACAATAGCAAACATGGAGAAAACTACCATCAGAGAAGTGAGAAATGTGCTTAAGCACATTCATTGTCTTTTTGACTATGGTGGATAAGGTCTAAGCAGTTTTTTTTTTTTTTTTTACTCCAGAGCAACACTCTTGAGTTGGTCAAAATGTGTATGTGTATGTAGAATTCTCACCTGTTTTAGTTCACAAAGTGATCTATACATGACTAATAAATAATGTGAGAAAGTGGAAGGATTTATATGTTCAAAGAGGTCACGAAAAAGACCTTGGAACAAAGTCAAGGAAAAACCCACAACTCCAAACTACAACATGATTCATCTCCCTTTGGAACATGTTTCAGCACCATGGACAGCATCCAAAAACTGTTTCACTGAGGTTTACTGTTAGGACCACATCCATTACCCCTGACATAGAGGTGCTGAGAGACAAAGATCAAAAGCCATGTTACTGTTCTCTCATTTTACAGTCATTTTATAGTCATTATATAATCATTTCATATTCATTTTATAGTCATTTTACAATCATTTTATAATCATTTCATACTCATTTTATAGTCATCCTGTCCTCATGATTCAATAATGTGTGTACAGAAAAATCTCACTGAAGATAATGATTGGCTTTAGTGACATTATGGGACAAAACATTATTATTGTGTAATGTGCAAAGTGACGTTATTGGAGATAAGGTCTCTTTTGTGTAACCCTCTGCTAGACTGAAGCTCAGCTGGGTTTTAAATCCACTCAGTCTCCTAATCCAGCTGTAGATGAGACTCCTGTTATCAGATGTATGATACAGTAGATACACCACACAGACATTATGTGATTACAGTCAAATTGTATTTGACTGTATCTGTATGTTCTCAGCTGACCTCAGTGAAAAAGTCAGAGACATTGTGTTTATTGTCTTGATACAGATACACTTGTTTTGTTACTCAGACTGAAGACACTGGGTGTTTTGTATAAGAGTTTGAGTCTTTTATTTGCATCAAGGTTAAATAGATATGCAGTAAGGGAACTACAGTATATACATGTCACGATTATCTAAAGAATCATCTGTGAGACTGTGGTTGAAGGACTGGAAGAAAACAGAATAAAACTGAACAACTTCTCTTGTGGAGTAAATAAGGTAGGGCTGGATCTCTTAGCCCTGCAAGGGAGAAAACTTCTGTTACAATCAGGACTACAACTTGCCTTTAAGTCACATATCAGACTGACTCAGTCAGTACTGTTAACATTTCTGGAGGAGCGTGTCTCATTTGGAGATTCCTTGCGGGTGTGCAGTGAATGCGCTACAACACATTCAACCACTAGGGGACAGCATAGTAACAGTTTATATTTCAAGAGTGTTTTTATGAATCCTCCTGCATGGGCCAGTCTTAAGTTCAAACATGTTGCTGACGGTGATGGAGCCAGTACAGTTTTGAGTAATATCCCCATCCACTGCATAAAACACGAAGTTCATCTGGTCTCCACTCCCAGACTGATTCCAAAAGCAGATGTAGGTGATATTGGTCATATAGTCGTAAGAAAATATTGAAATATTGTGATTATTTTGATGTTCCAATTAGATGTAAAAAAGAAAAACAACCCTCAGTCAAAAATATTACAGTCCCATATTCTACTATATACAGAATACACAAATACACTAAAAAGATGAAGTGAATGCAAGTTTCCTTACAACTGTTAAATCTGTCATCTTTGCTTTTACAGTTAAATTTGGTTTTACAGTTTTTAAGTTTGAGAAGCAAAAGCTGTTGAAAAGATCATACAGGGCCAGAGTACAGATCAGATCAATGATGAAATGAGGAAGAGGAGGAGGAGACAAAGCTGAAAAACACCAGAGTATTTTATCATCTGAACAGATCATCACTGAAGTTACACTCATAACTGTAGAGCTGTTACCCTTAGGAAAATAGCAGGACATTCTTTGGAATAAACTAAATAGAATAGTCACAATTTACAAAAAAGTCTTTAAAACACTGCAAAATTAATATAATGATGTAGATACAAAAATGCACTCATGACACATTTTTAGAATTGTCTGATCATGTCAGGCATGCAATGGAGCTGGACCCAATGCAAGACAAGGTGATCATGTTAACAAAACAGGAGGACTTTACTTCCAAAAACTACCAAAATAAGCAGGTGCAAACAGGAACCAAAACTGGATATGAACAGTGTCTTCAAACAAACAAAGGACAATTCAAACACAAGGGCTTAAATACAAAAGGAGAACCAAACTGGGGAAACAGAATTGGTGGAACTTAAAATAGGTAAAGCGAGGTTAATAAACAGAATAAACAGATGCTTGGCCTGTCACCCAACTGATGACTCATCATGGTTACAGTGATGTTGTAATATCAGTTGACTGAAGCCTCATGTGATTCTCTGGCATTTAACACATGGGGTCATTTGTCTTTATGGTCTGTCATGTCATTTGGCACCTGTAAAAGATCAAAGCATTAAATAATATAATAGCACACATATATAACAAATGTCATGAATCCATGTCTGAAATTACATAAAACAATGATGAAAAATATATCTAGACTTCATTTGATCTTTAGGATGATATGGCATTACTTCAGAAAACACTATCTGTACTTTTTGGGTAGTCTCAGTTGTGTGGGAATCCTACTCAAAGCGCTCTCTCTCTCTCTCTCTCTCTCTCTCTCTCTCTCTCTCTCTCTCTCTCTCACTCTCTCTAAGTAAACAAATAAATAAATCAAAGTAACTACAGTAAAGTAAATTAGTATTAGCATTTAGAACCTAGAGGATTCATATGTAAATTATCATTATCATACACACCGTGTTTGACCTGGGAATACACAGGGTCTGTCATGATGCTGATGTTGCCTAATATAGGGAAACACATTCAATTTAATTCATATTTCAGCACATCAGTAATTAATAGTTCAGCTTAAAAATAATTTATTTTCCATTTTATCTAATAAAAAGAATGGTAATCTTCACTGAAAGTGCTGTATTCAGAGTTTCATAACAGGTCTAAGAAAGTGAACAAACTCCATAATTGAACACAAAACTGATTTCATTTACTTCAGAAACATTAGTCTCACCTTTACTCTTCTTCTTGTTTTTCTTCTGTTCTATCACAATAGGAGCATAAGTCACATCACTAGGTCCAGCTACACAATCTATTGTTAAGTAAAACAAATACAGACTGAATATACAGAACTATAATATAAGATATACCTGCACCTCATTTGATGATATTATCTTTAGGATGATATGACTACAATAGCTGTACCACTTGGATAGTCTCAATTTTCTGAGAATCTCATTAAAAGCAAGACAAAAAAACAAAACAAACAAACAAAAAGAACAAAATGCATTTCATCGAATTTAATGAATTAATCTGAGCTAGCAAGAACATTTAGAAACTATAGAATCCATATGCAACTTTACTTCATCATACATACCATGTTTGAGCTGGGAGTACACAGGCTCTGTCATGATGCCGGTCTGCACATCAGTATCTAATAGTTCAACTTAATAAGAATTTATTTTATATTTTGCCATATGAACAATTAGCAGCTATAGTCACAGAAATAAGCAGTGACCTAATGAGAGTTGTGTAATAGTTCTAATAAAATGAACAAACTCCATAATTGAACACAAAAGTCACTTTTCATTTACTTCAGAAACATTAGTCTCACCTTTACTCTTCTTCTTGTTTTTCTTCTGTTTTATCACAATAGGAGCATAAGTCACATCACTGGGTCCAGCTACACAATCTATTGTTAAGTAGAACAGATACAGTCTGAATGAGAGAGTTTGTTCATCTCATATTCCCCATTATAACTGTCTAATAATGTTCCTGTGTTGTGACACTAGAGGCGCCGAGCGCCGGTCATCTGACCGCAGTGACCCAAAAAAGTAATAAAATCTTTGCACTCGGGCAAATTTCAGGACCCTCCTTTCATGACTCTTCCTAGATTTGTGCGTTTTATCACCAGGCATCCTTACATTTTCAAAATCATCCCGATACAAGCTAATTTAAAGCTACTTTGCTCCTATTTCTGTGAAATTCCCGTCAGCCTCGCGTTCGGCCATGTTGTTTCCTTCTTTTCAAGGCTGCGATTCTCTTTCCTCTCAGCAGATGTCGCAAGGGCTCGATCATACTAGTTTTCTGTCTTTATATATATATATATATATATATATATATATATATATATATATATATATATATGTGTGTGTGTGTGTGTGTGTGTGTGTGTGTGTGTGTGCGTGTGTGTGTATGTATGTATGTTTGTGTGTGTGTGTGTGTGTGTGTGTGTTTGTGTGTTTATCAGGGTTCTATTTATACTTATCCAGAGTTATAAGAGTTATAAATATATATTAACTAATGTGCAGAAATGGCGACAATAATTTAATAACTAGGAAGCGCATTTTTGTTATTGTAATATTGTAAGGACAATATCACAAATCCATTGAGAAGTTTAGTGTGTTTGATTGACAGAGAAATGCAGTGAAAGATTCAGAAATAATCTGAATCAGAAACTGGTCGAAATGATGCTGATAAATTCACACTCGGGTCTCCTTTATTTGAGAGTGTTACGTGCGGCGCATTTGTGTGTGTTTGCGTCTTGTTGCATCCTGTGTCTTGTTTCTCTCTCTCTCTCTCTCCTATCACCTGACGCAGGAATCCAGCGGTGGCGCGAACCAGCTGCCACTCCCCACCTGGCCTGGTGTTGCGTCCCACCTCCGTGTTCCCAGCCAGCCAACCAAAGACGGAGTGCTCCTCGTCGGATGGCCAACCGGAGATGGGGCGCAGAAATTTAAAGACGCCGGTTTTGAACTGTCGGTAGATTTCGGTCTCGTTTGCGTTCGCTTGTAAATATTCCTTTGTTCACTTTGTAAATATCTTTAATACGTTGCACTTTTTTTTTTTTTTTGTTTCATTTTGTTTTCTTTCCCTTTGCTCTTTTTTTTTTTGACTTTATTTGTTGTTTACCTTGTTGTAGTTATTGTTTTTTTTTGTTTGTTTGTTTATTGTTTGTTAGTTTGAGGTTTGTTTGTTTTGCGAAGTATTGTTGTACTTTGTATTTTTGTTATCCTGTTTTCAATAAAAAAAAAAAAAAAATAGTAAAAAAAAAATAATACGTTGCACTTTTTTGTTGTACATTGCTCCCGTGTCCGTGTGTTTTTCCCCTCGCACCGTCCCAATCCGACACTGGTGGTGGGTTTCTTTATGCTACGTCCCTGCATCATACCCCTAGCCCCAACTCACTATCTGGGACGTAACAGAGAGGTATTATGGGCGGTAAAAGCATGGACCCGGATGACTACTGGTCTGCTAACTCGGGAAATCCCATATTTCAGAGACAGATATCTCGACAGACATTCCAAAATATCATGTGCCATCTGTGCTTTGATGACAAGAATACAAGGGCTGCCCACCTTGTGACAGATAAATTTTCCATATTAGATTTTCGATTAAGTATTGCTTTTTACACACCTAGTGAGAACATAACTGTAGATGAACAACTGTTTCCTATCCCTATAAAAAACAGAAATAATATTCAGTGAAAGGGCTGTAATCAGAGTTTCATAACAGGTCCTGAGAACGTGAACTCACAAACTCCATAATTGAACACAAAACTGATTTCATTTACTTCAGAAACATTAGTCTCACCTTTACTCTTCTTCTTGTTTTTCTTCTGTTTTATCACAATAGGAGCATAAGTCACATCACTGGGTCCAGCTACACAATCTATTGTTAAGTAGAACAGATGCAGTCTGAATGAGAGAGTTTGTTCATCTCATATTCCCCATTATATGGTATAATAATGTTCCTATGTTTTAATGGCCTAAAACAAAGGTTCGTATCATTAAATATGTGCACTACCTACACACACTACATTTGATCCAGACTGATATACTGTCTCTCTTACTGAAGGCTTTAAAACTCAACCATGTATTCAGTATCAGTTAAAATGCCATGAGTTTGTGATGGGGAGTGTTATCAAGTCGAGTCAAATCAAATGTATTGTTATCCCATCCATATACAAGCATACAGTGGTTTCTCACTGACCACAGTGTAATGTATAAGACAGGGCCAGTGTGTATAGGACGACACATAGAGCAAGTAACAAGACAGTCGAGGCCTAAGTCACACATGATACTATAGAACTGGGCATGACAAGTGGAGGACAATATAACACAATAAGTAAAACATTATAGATTATAATATAACAAACACACTGTACAGTTGGATATAAAAAAGAAAAGAAAAACAAAAAACATATGGTGTTGTTATACCTGTGGTTGTGTTTGACTTCAGTTGTGAGTAAACCGTGTCCTCCTCTGGTCTGTTGGTCTTGTCTTATAGGGGTAAGAGTTTTAGTTTATGAGACATAGCTTCAAACGTAATGACATTCGTGATGACTGATACAATATGAATGGAATAACTATAAACTAGTCGTGTTGTTGTGGTTGTGAGATGAGGTTGATTTACCTTTGTTCTTTATTTTCATGTTTTTCATCACAATCTGAGAGTAAGTCACATCACTTGGTCCCTCTTCAGCATCATCTGAAACACAAGACAGGAAATTATAAAATGTTATTGCTCAGAATTTTTTGTGACTTTTCTGGACTTATGGACATGTAAAAACTCTACTACTGTGACTGAGACATGAAGTTCAATATGTAGAAATGTTTGTAAAGCTGCAGTTCTGTTCAGACCACACAGTAGAGACAAGTGTCCTGACTCAATACCCATTTCTCCACTGGTTTGGTTCTGGTCCCGCTTTGAAGTCTGACTGGTGTGTCTCTGTCTTTTGTCTCTAGGGGGTGATAGAGATCCATTATATGAAATTACACTTTTGTATGCAACACTGGTAAACTATAATAATGAACACACACACACACACACACACAAGAGAGAGAGAGAGAGAGAGACAGAGAGAATATAAAAGAAAGAGTAAGAAAAAAAAAAAACACTCACAGACATGCTTTGTTAGAGCAGGAACCTGCAATAATTTAGAATGAACACAGTTGTTACTTTAAATTATTTAGTGCACTAAACATTATGCTTATATGAAATTGCAGTAATAAAGTCATTGTATGACTGTAATCTTCATTATTAGGCCTTTACACTAATAGTATTGGATGCACTGAGCCCATGTTTTTACCTGAGCAATAAATCAGAGTCATTATAAATGATGAACATGAAGAACACGCCCAGTCCCACCATCACTCCTACTGTTACAGCAGATAATCCTTCACCTGACACTGAAAGTATTAAAACACACACACACACACACACACACACACACACTCTTTAGTTATGTACTCATATTTCAGTGTCATCTCAGTATTGTGCTGCAGTTACAAATGTCAGAAGTATGGTGTGTGTGTGTGTGTGTGTGTGTTTCTCTTACGTCTGACAATGACTGTGACAGTGATCCAGCTCTTTGGTGACTCTCCTCTCTCTGGGTGTTTACACCAATAGAGACCCTCATCTGACTTTGAGACAGTACGGATGGTCATCTCTCCTGTAGTCTGATTCTGGAGGACTAATCCATCTTTATAGAAATCAGCTCTGAGGTCTGAGGAGGTGTTTCGATATCTACAGCGCAGAGTCAAAGTATCTCCCTCAGTAATAGGATGGACAGGACTCTCCAGGGTAACATTACCACCTATTCAGAACACAGTTACACTGAATGTGGAGATATAATAATGATTGTAATCAGAATATTAGATCTCAAATGTAAAAATATATCTGCTTTCATGTAGAAATTATATGTGGTTTGTCTCATTTTAACAGATACATTATCATCAATGTGTATCGGCAAAGATTTTGTGTCTTTCTCAATTTTTACCATGTATCACAACACTACACAGAAATTTGTTCATACAAGAAACAAAGGGATATTTTCCTATAAAGAGAATGAATAATATTTTACTAAGGCTGTTACGTGTGGTGCACTGTGTGTTTTATTTGTGCGTCTTGTTTCGTTTGCGTCTCTCTCCCCCCCTCTCTCTCTCTCTCTCTCTCTCTATCTCTCTCTCTCTCTAGGTACCCAGCTGTGGTGGGGCTGGCAATACCCTCTGGCCTGATGTTGTGCCCCCCCCCCCCCCCCCCCCTCCTGTTCGACCAACCAGGGAGGGAGTGTCCCTTGTGGTGTAGCCAACCAGACACGGAGCGCCAACATTTAAAGAGACTGGATGCCTGGGGGGGGAAGATTTCGATCTCGATGTTGCCTTTTGCCTTCGTGGGTTTTTGTTATTATTACAAACTTGCCATTCTGTGCTCGACCCTGAATTTCCGTTTATTGACTCTGTTTGTGGATTGCGCTCTGGCTTTGGTGTTTTGGTTATCGCGGGGAGAAGGACAGGTAAGGAAGGGGATCCCCGCGTTAGTGTTAACGCTGTATAGGGATAGGTTAGAGGCTTGTGCCACTTTTGTATTTTTGTTACTAGTTAATGTAGTCAGGTTTCCTTTGGCTCTGCCACCTTTTTGTTTTGTAGTTCAGTGTGTTTTAATGTAGACATTTAGGGTGGTTTTTGTTTTACTAGTTTCATTTCTTTGGCACCTTCTATCATACTCTCCCACATTCGTGTGTTTTTGTGTGTGTTTGTAAATATTTTGTAAATATCACTTTGTAAATATTCCAAATATATCGTGCACTTTCTTTTACACTAATTCCCCGTGTCCGTGTTTTTCTCCCCCATCACACCGTCCCAAAACCAGCACAGGTGGTGGGTTCCTTTATGCTACGTCCCCCTACATACCCCTAGACACCACACTCCACCGGGAACGTAACAAAGGCACATGTACGGGAAGCAGCTGTTGAGACTCACTGGTCACTGTAATGTTGAGAGGATTACTGTTCCCTCTAGAGTCAGACTGACACCAGTACACTCCACTGTCTGATGACTGGAGGGAGATGATGTTACATGTAGATCCTGTGACTGATCCCCAGTCTGATGAACAGTCTGACACCTCTCCATTATCTGTGTATCGTCTCACTGTCCATCCAGTAGAGTTACTCTGTACCTCACAGCTCAGTGAGAGAGAATCAGATGTAAAGTGTTGAGTTGTGTTGGGACTGATGATCAGAGAGGCTGGAGGAGACAGACCTGAGACACAGACAGGCAGAGTTTGAGTTCACATTTGTTCAGGCTTTGAGATCAGAAACAGGTGCTGGGAGAAAATGTTTATACTCCATCGTTAACAGTGTCCTTAACAGGGAGGGGAAACACAACCATTTTAAAATCATTCTCCAAATAAACATACTCTGCACACATAAACTCCTGTGTGTTTAAGAGCAGCAGGGCTGAGAGTGTAGGAGCCTCCAGCTCCTCTGCTGCTGTCTGAGAGGAGTTCTACAGAGTTAGAATGAACCCTGGGTAACCCATCTGTGTAGGGAATGACTCTGTACCAGAGGAATGTCCAGCCTGTAGAGGAGTCTTTAACCTCACAGCTCAGAGTCACTGAGTCTCCCTCAGTCAGCCACATCTTTGGAGAGACACTCAGAACTTATTGAACTTTTCTGCGCTGATGAATATAGACAGATTGTTTTTTTCAGTTGTGGTGAGCTGTGTCTTCTCGAAGATGAAAAATCTAAGCAGTTATGCTATTGATGGTATAATGATATATCATTTTTATAAAACAGCATACATACAGACTCTCCATGTCTCTCTCCAGGCACCGCCCTACCCTGTCCTCATTGTCGCCATGAATGGCTAGCAGCGGCGCTGCTTAATTGTTCACCGGGACCGGCTGTTTTAAAAGTCCTGGGGTGACCGATAGATGGGGCCAGTGGGCCAGACGGCAGGGTTAATGTTGTGTGTGCACGTGCACGCGCGTTTGTGTCTTGTAACAGGGATATATCGCTGTGTGTGTTTTATCTCTGTGTGTATATTGCCTGGTTACAGCAGTTACGCTGTGTGTTCAATTCGGATGACGTGATTAAGTAGATTTGAATATTACTTTTGGTTTTGATGTAACACTTTTCTTTCTCTTTTCTTGACTTAATAAATTCACAACCCACATATTTCTGTTTTCCATGTATCTGTTTGAGTTTTTTTGTTGTCCCACAAAAATCCACAGTCCCTAGATTTAATTCGTGGGGACGTAACAGGTGTGAATGACTTTTCCCAGACCTTACAATTAACACACTCCTTTCTGCTGTTTAATTTCTGTATAATAATAGTGTGTGTGTATTGTTACAGTGTCAGCAGACATATCAAAGAAACAAGAATAAACCAACTGACTACAGGAAATCCTCAGACAATCAAACAGAGAAACAAAAACAAAAAAACAAAAACTTCTGGATTCACCAGCACAGAGTTACACATAGGAGATATATTATACAATTATAGATTTGAGAGAAAACATTTGGGAGGAAATATCTCTCCAAGAACTCAAAACTACCAAATAATGTGCTCTTTTCATACAATACACTGATCACTCACCTCTTACACTTACAAAAACAGAGTTACTTCTCTCTGAGGTTGTTGGTCTGTAATCACTCTCTCCCTGACACCAGTACTGATCCTGGTCAGTTACAGCAGCTGCTCTGATGGTCAATGTGTCTCCACTTATAGTGGAACAATTAGACTGAGACACTGCAGTCTGAGTGCTGCCTTTATACCACTTATATCTCCAGTTCCTCCCAGACTCTATCACACACTTCAGAGTGACTGTCACTCCAGAGTGAACAGGACTCCAGTTTGGAGTTATGGCCAGTGTAGTGTTGGGCTGTCCTTTAGTTCAAAGGAAAAATAAATTCATTGGGCGTATAGTTTCTAATACATTAAACAAGGCATCAAAAGCAGAAGAATTTATCAGTCATAACTGTGAAATGCCGTCCACTGAAATGTGTTTTTCGATACATCAAAACCAGTCACATTCTATTTTAGGGTTCATTGATGACCCCTCAGTATGTTGACAGTGACGCAGGATGAGATGAAACATTTAAAACATTTACCTCTTAGTTTCTCAACTTTAAAATAAAACATTACCTTAAAATCTTTAGTTTAATTTACTGATGAGATGTAATGCAGCATCTCAAAAATCTCTCCATCACAAAAGATTCTGAACAAAACTCACCTCTCACAGTCAGATTAACAGATTTACTGGGTTGTGAGGATGTGGGTCTGTTGTCTCTCTCTCCCTCACACCAGTACTGATCCTCATCAGATTCAACAGCTCCTCTGATGGTCAGTGTGTCTCCACTTACAGTGTGATTTCCAGATGTAGACAATCTAATGGGAGAACTGCCTTTATACCACTTATATCTCCATCCACTTTCAGTCTTTATCTCACACTTCAGAATGATTGTCTCTCCAGTGTACACAGTGGTGTCTGGTTTAACTGTCAGTGTAGCTGTTGGTGAGTCTGAAGAAATGAAGAGAGGCAAAGAGGAATTGTTAATAGGTATGGACAGAGTAATGGTTATAGAAAGAGGAATAGTTACAGAAAGAGGAATGGAACAGATTCATTCACAGTTAACTGTGGTTTGTCTGAGAACTATCATAACTGGGAAAAAGGTTATCATTAAACAATCTGCTTGGGTGATATTACTCAGACATTTAAAATGGATAAAAATTATCAAAAGAGTGATATTTGTGTAACCTCAGAACATGTCACACTGAGACTGACACTCCCATAGTCTTGGCTAATAATGAGGCTAAAATGTATTCACCACTGTGTGTATTAATCATTCTCCTTAACAATGAATATGACTGGTGACATTTCCAGGAGTTTTTGAGTGGGTGACGCCATGGATTTAAAAAATAAATAAATAAATAAAATTCTAATGTCACATTCTAATGGAGCTCAGTTGCATTTTTTTTTTTTTAATCCATTTTATTTTTCTAACCGTGTTAAAACTCTAAAGAGCTGTCAGCATTTCTAATATATGACACACATCTTAGATTCTCTCTCTCTCTCTCTCTCTCTGTCTCTGAGATACGTAAAAAAATGAATTCTCCCTCAACATTCTTTCAGTATGAGAATTGGTTCTGTAATGTTACAGACCACATTTCTCTCCTTTATTCCTCTGTCCTGTACATTACTCACACAAACAGTACTAAGAGACAGAGAAATGTGTAATTTATCACAGATATAACACCCTATTAACACCCATCCAGTCTACACAGGACTCTCTGCTTCTACAGTCAGTGTTGGTCTGTGTAAGGCTGTGCATATGGATGATAAATGTTATAATAAATATTATAATAGTGTAGTGTGTGATAACATGATATGGCAGTGTTTATTTTTTTTTTTCCTTTGGTCAGATATCACTTTACTATTACAGGCTTATGCAGAAATCCAGATTGTGATTACATTTATAATAATATATATATATTCCTTAATATTTTTCATGACAATTTTCATTCACAGAAGTCTCTGGAAACACCTTCAGGTTCTGTGTTAAGGACAATGGTTTCCTTACGTTTCTGCAAATTCTTACATGGGGGTACATTTTTGCTCAATGTATTCAGTGAACTATTAGAAGTGCAAATAAATAAACAAATCACAAAATCACTGGAATCTGAGAGTCTGTATCATACAAGTTACTCATCTCTCACAGTCAGAGTGACAGGACATGTTACACACATATCTCAGAGTATCACACACTTTACTCACCTCTCACAGTCAGAGTAACAGATTCGCTGGGTTGTGAGGATGTGCGTCTGTTTTCTCTCTCTCCCTTACACCAGTACTGACCCTCATCAGACTTAACAGCTCCTCTGATGGTCAGTGTGTCTCCACTTACAGTGTGATGTCCAGATGTAGACACTGCAGTCTGAAAACTGCCGTTATACCACTTATATCTCCATCCACTTTCAATCTTTATCTCACACTTCAGAGTGACTGTCTCTCCAGTGTACACAGTGGTCTCTGGTTTTACTGTGAGATTAGCTGTTGGTAAGGCTGTGGACAAGCACAAAAGATTTTTTCTTTTTTATTTCATTTATAAACACAAATGAGAAGATGGAGAGAGGAATACTTCAGCTGGAGCATTGAAAATATGTAACAGCCTTTATGACGTTCCACACTCTCTTCTGTATAATGTTCCACACCATCAGACTCGGGGCTTGAACACAGGTCACCAAGGTGTTGGTCAAGCACTTATCTACTAAGTTACCAGAGACTGATGGAGACTCAAATGCAGAGCAACACAAGAATTAGTTCAAGATTTATTACAAAAATAAGAAAATGTAAAAAATCCAAAACAGGGAAAAGGCAGTATGCAGATGGAATAAGTCCAATACAAACTCTAAATTATAATTCAAAAAGCAGACCAGAGTAAGGTTTGGAAAAGCAGTCAGAATCAGGAAAACAAGGTGACAAGGGACAATCCAAAAGAGGTTACCATGAACAAGCAGATTCTGACCAGGCACACAATTAAATTTCCCTGCCTTTCGCCCTATGAGCGCTGGGATAGGCTCCAGCACCCTCCAGACCCTAATCAGGATAAGCAGCTTAGATAATGAGTGAGGGAGTGAGTATGAGTATGACTGGTAACATTTCCAGGTTTTGTGAGTGTGTGACACCACAGATAAAACGTATTTCTTACATTTCAATCGAGGCCAGTTGACTTTGCTTTTAACTTCCGTTACTTTTGTGTTAAAATTCTCAACGGGTGCCAATTTATCATATGCATGAAATGCATCTAAGAATATCTCTCTCTCTCTCTCTTTCTCTCTCTCACACACACTCACACACACACACACTCACACACACACACACACACACACACACAGACATATGACACACATCTCAGAATTTCACACACGTAACTCACCTTTAACAGTGAGAGTAATTTCATTGCTTCTTTGTGAGGATGTGGGTTTGTTATAACTCTCTCCCTGACACCAGTACTGATCCTGATGAGCTGCAGCAGCTGCTATGATGGTGAATGTGTGTCCAGTTATAGTGGAACCATTAGACTGAGACACTGCAGTCTTAGTGCTGCCTTTATAAAGTTTATATCTCCACTCATTTTTAGTCTCTATCACACACTTCAGTCTGACTGTCTCTCCAGTGTACACAGTGGTCTCTGGTATAACAATGAGTGTAGCTGTAGGTAAATCTGTACAAATGGAGAGAAGAGGAAAACCCTTTTTTTAATGTATTCACTGTCAGGATTCATAATTACAATGGTACCATTTGCTTTTAAAACATCACACAGAACAATTCTCCTCTGTTTCTTTATCACACATCACTCAGGTCGAACAACGAGATACACAGCAGCATTGTTAAATGTGAATAATGAATAATCATATTTCAAAACCTGACATCAGTAGTGATCCCACTCACAATCACCAGACAGTTAATCTGAGATCTACTGTGACCTTACGATTTTATTCATCAACTCTTACTGCTAAAACTAAAACAGGCTAATTGTACGGCCAGTATTTGATGGGGTCATTAAACACTTTACATCAAGGTCATGCTCATGATATTAGGGACAGGAAGTCTGACATATTTTTCAGTCAACTAATGATGACAAATCTAAACAGACTCACCTGACACTGTATGTCAAATTATACTCATGATGTTAAGGACATATGTCTCACTTAATTTTTTTTTCTTTTTTTTTATAGTCAGTTATTGATGACAAATCTTAACAGTGTAGAAATGAATACCAACAGACTCACCTGACACTTTCACAGTTACAGCATCACTCATCTGTGAATACTGATTGACAGCTCTCTGTAATCCTTGACAAGCATATTGACCACTCTGATCCCTAGTAGTGGCCCTGAGTGAGTATTCATGATTTGTATCATAGTAAGATGTCATGGGATCACCATTCTTATAAAACTTATAAGCCCACTGAGTGTTTCCCCCTCTCCCATATATGTGACATCTGAGAGTGAAAGTCACTCCAATGAAGATCTCACTGCCATCAGGATCCACTATTAAAGCAGCTCTGGGTTTGTCTGCATAACACAAACACACATCTCACTGAATGAAAAGGATGAACTTGTGTCAACAGCCAACACATACTGTAATTATTTTTACATTTGTTTTTAAGTTTATATAAAACTTTGTGATAATACATCATTCACAGCATTTACTGATGTCCTATTACAGACTGTGAGTCCTAAATGAAGAGCAGGACTGAATCTCAGTCCTGTGAGTGAAGTTTAACACACACAGGACAAATACAGTGTAAAGTAAATAAAAACATTCATAATGTGTTCATTACCTTTTGTATGTCCAGAGTGGAGTAGAGCACACAGCACTAAAACACAGAGAAATAAACAAACTCAGAGCACAGGAGTGATGGATTTCTAATTAAACCTGCCAATACATGTACTTCATGGAAACCTTGATTATTTGTGATTAGATACCACTGAACACTGAAACACAGAGTTCATCGTCTTTATGGTTCTATGAGCCTTCTTTTCTTCTTCTTCTTCTTCTTCTTCCTCTTCTTCTTCTTCTTCTGAAAAGCTTTCGGTTCTTGCTTTTAAAGTGAAGATGTTTCATTGTGTAAGACATGAACAAAACCCTAGTCCCAACTTAGCGTTTTCAGTTGTGTTACGCACTGTGCATTGTATTTGTGTGCCTTGTTTCGTTTGTGTCTCTCTCACTCTCTCTCTCCCGACAGCCCACCCTACCCCTCCCCCTACGTAACGATTGCTCACAAGCTTTTGTACAACTACACATAATACAAATAGAGGATAATGTGTGAGATGTGTGAGAGAGAGATGTGTGATGACTGCAGACCTAAAATACACACTGAGTAAAAAAGATAAAACACATGCACTATGAGACGACATCATTCACATTCATTCTACTGGAAGAGAGAACAAAATAAATTGTCACCAGTTAATTATGCGCTACAGGGTAAAATGAAACGAGCTCGTGTTTCACCCCTAGAAAGACACTCGCGCGGCAGTTCCTCCTTTACAGGCAGCTTTTTAATAAAGGCCCAGTTCCACATCAACACGATTTCTTTTTAACATATTTCCTCCTTGCTTTTTCCATTCCTGTTATTTTTTTTTCTTTTCAAAAGATCCTGGCTACTACTAATGTCGTCACACAAACTTAAAGATTTTAAAGTGAGCGTTCCTTATTTAACGGCATTACTAAAACGTTCAGTTCAAACATGTAAATATTAAGAAATGAAACAAAAAATTTTAAAACATATTTAAAACAGTTTAATGTTTACATTTCTTCTAAGTATGTTGAGCATGTTTTTAAAGGGGACGACACTCGTAAACTTATGAGTACAGCCAAAACCATGCATTCATCATCGGTATGTTTGCTTATAAATGAGACAGTCAGAATGCATGGACGTTTTTAACTTAAAACACGTTATTTTTCAAATACTTATTAAAATACGAGATAAGGAGAAATGCATGAGCGTACCCACAGCATAAATTTCTTCTTCCACTGGGGTGTGGCAATATAGAAGGACGAAATAAAACCATCTGCAGTTCATCACATGCCACTAGGGGGCTCTTCAACACCATTTCATTATAGAAAATGCTAAATTCCATGAAATTCACATAACTAACTAGTACTGACTAATTGCTTTATTTTCTAACTCCGTTACATTTACATTCTCAACTTGTCCTGAGCTCAGAATGATCATAAAGTTCATCAGACCCAGTGTTTAAATCATTTTCATGTCTGACACCATGTGGTCACTAACTAATACAGTGAGAGAGAGAGAGAGAGAGAGAGAGAGAGAGAGAAAGAGAGCGAGAGAGAGAGAGAGAGAGAGAGAGAGAGAGAGAGAGAGAGAGACAGAGACAGAGAGATGTAGGAGAGAAACAGGGGGACATGGGGAGAGGATGTGCAATGTTTAATCTCAGATTTAATGAAACATTTATTAGTCCATATTACAATGTAAAACGGTCTCTCCTCCAATTGCTGTCTGACAAGACTATAAGCATATTTTTAACGGAAGATTCAGAGTGTTTCAAACATCAGTCTTAAATACAGTGACAGCCTTTACTGAGAAATGCTCATGAGAAAGAGGAAGAATTCTGAGAAGAAAAGAACATGTGATACTGATATTTCAACACATAGACCTTAAGACATGAGTCAAATAGACATAAGTGTGAACAGCTCAGCACAACAACATGTCTTTTTGCATGTTGTTTTATAGAGTCTCTTTGGTGACAAGAATTAAATTAATGTTTTATTCAAAATGATTAAATTTTCCAGCTGATCATTAATGGTGTAGCAATTGTCTTCTGTCATGTACAATCAAATTGTGACATTATATTACATGTATTACCTAGTGACTTGATATTACAGTTCAGTATTAGAACCTGATAAATAAATATTTTTTCTCTTTTAATTTTATTTTATTGCTCAGTTTTTGTCTCCTCCGAGAATGTTAACTGTATCTTGTAGAGGACTGATGGTTCTAAACTGTTCAGTATATCAGACATAAACCTCATATCATGGGTCTGTGTGAGTGTGAGAGTGTTGGTGAGGAGTGTATATGGTCATTAAACAGCTCCTCCTATACTCACTGGTCTAAACCCAGATGTGTGAAGAGCTAGAACAGAAGTCAAACCACAGACTCTCATCTCTGCCCTGTATACACATATATATGTGTGTGTGTGTGTGTGTGTGTGTGTGTGTGTGTGTGTCTGTTTCTGTCTTGTGCCTGCTGAGTTGAAATTCTGGTAGTTGAGTTCTCTCCTGTTTCTTTAATTATTCTTTCAATCAATCACCCACATCCACCAGACACTAAAATAGAAAAATTAAAAAAACCTTATGTATCTGTTCATGTATAAAGAATAATTCTTTAACTGTTCTCTATATTTTTTTCTGAAATCACCTGGTAGTTTACGTGTCAAAGACTGTATATAGATTAAGAGAATGAGTTCAGAGAATGAGGAATCTTCTCTCATATCACTATAAACTACAGTCTGGACTGAGCATCACTAAGAACACAAGAAAAATAACATGTATTAACTAGAAAAGTCAAAGTAAGAAGTTCAATCCTGTCAAGCATGACTCCCTCTGTACCCCTGACCTCACATCACCAGACGTCACCCAAAAGAAACGGTCAACATGCAGTCCCTTAACCAGCCCTGAACACATGCACCAATGATCACTGATCACCATCACTGATACATGAACAATACAACACTGTCTCACTTATAAATTATAATATATTCAGTTTATGGTCAGGAGTTGGATGTGACTACATGTTTTCAAGTGAATATAGTGGTATATAAAAAGTTATGTACATGTAATGATAGTCAGTGGTTACAGTGCTGTGTTGGTGCTAGAGACTATACCCTATGGAATTTTGAACTTCCTTACTAACACGCCCGCCTCCCATGCCTGGAGTGGGATGTGACTCCATGTCTTCAGGTGAACGTAGCGCCATAGAAAAGTTACATATACATGCCAGTTGCATTCTCTAAAAGTAAAGTCATTATTCTACCATCAGAGAGTGTATATGTATTTATATGTACATAACATATACATACATATACATCAATGTCAGACAGTCATATGACAGAGAAAATAAGAAAAAGATAAAAAAATAAAATGAGAAGGTAATTATTCCTCTCTTACAGAGTGATGTGTTTTGAAAAATAAGAAGTACAATATCTACAGAGAGAGAGAGAGAGAGAGAGAGAGAGAGAGAGAGAGAGAGAGAGAGAGAAAGAGAGAGAGAGCTGCAGTTATCAAAGAGGAGAGAGGGGAAAGGAGAAGAGAAATGAAATGGTAACAGAACAGACAGATGTTGGGTGACTGCAGAGACCTGCAGAGAGGACACATCAAATATTCATTTTAATACGTCTACATTTAGTTTTGTCAGCTGTCATTCTTTAACATGTCAGTCTTTAACGAGGTTTGATCAGTTGTGCATCCAGTCCCCTAAACACCACTATTTTATTCAGACTTTTCTTGTCTGTTGTGGAAATGATCTCAGTCTATTTAGGTTTAGGCTGAAACTCTTTATGATCACAGCACCATTGTTGGCTGCAGGTTTTTCCTGTTTGTTTGTTTGTTTGTTTGTTTGCTTGGTTGCTTGGTTGGTTAGTATCAAAAGTAGTTTTGCCTTTTAATAACTTTTCACACATGAACAGGCAGAGAAGCAGAGAAGAAAAAGGTCTGGGACATTTTTTAACACACAGAGTGAACAGCACAGCAGCCAAAATTAGTCATTGACAATCCCAGATGAGGGGAATGTGTGTTTAATGAATAAATGCTCATATACAATGTGTGTGTGTGTGTGTGTGTGTGTGTGTGTGTATTAACAATGACACTAAAAGGACAGTTAGAGACTCATCCCACTCCTTCATCGCTACAAACCCTAAGGGCTGAAGGAGAACAGAAGTCAAACTACAAACACTGGTCTCTTCTTTATTCTCAGACATCAGTACTGTAGTAAATACTTTCCATTTACATACATTTTAACTGTGCATGCTACACTGTGTCACTTCTAGTGCATAAAATATGTGTGTGTATTCATGTGTATGACTGATGTTGTGTTAAAGATTTAATCTGTCTATCTGAAAATGTCATTTCTCCACTCTGAGCATTTCTGTGTAATTTAAAACGTATCAGAAGATGGTAAGCATGGTACACATCTGTGGTTATCACAATTTTGGTGTAGCAAACCCCGAGCTTCAGTGAGCTATGAAGTGAACTATGTGCTGATAATTATATGCTTACATTCATTGTGTTTCAAGTCAGTATTGACAAATAAACTTATTAGCAAATTCAAAATAGGTTATGACTCTTCAACAGTCAAACCTGTCAAGTTTTGTAAAGACAGAAAAAGTCATGAATAAATAAATAAGTCACAAAAATAGTGCAAATAATAATACAAATAATGCAAATAATGTCTTTAATCTCTTGGTGGGTAAGGCTACTTAGAATACAATAGCTACAGTTTTAATTTTGCAGACGAACTTTTTAAAATGTATTCATTTATTTATTTGTTTTAGCATTTCAACTCAATTTTGGTGCAAAACCTTTTATGAACAAGAAATTCTGCCTACCGGGACTTGTCTTATAGATTTCAAGTTAAGTTCTACAATGTTTTTTTTGGCATGAAAACTAAAGAAAGTGAAGTGCTCGAAAAACAAATTATATTTGATTAAAGCGAAAGATAGAAAACATTTGAATAAATCACACGACTAGTTTGAAAGTTTTTAGACCGAAACTCACATTACAGGAGATTTTGACACGAAGGCCAATTGTTTGCCTTTTTTGCCAACCATGTTTCTTGATTGTAAATAGACATGGATTTTAGACTTCATCACAACTTAATATTTTCACAGCTTCATTTTTACAATATGTTTGAAAATCCGTTCATTTTGGAAATTTTGAAAGTGTCTTATAAGCTCTTCCTGTTTTCTCACATTTAGATCACACTTCTGCAGAAATGTCGAGAAGGTTGATATGGTAGAGACAGTTGGGCCCTATATAGTTGTAAATATTGTTTAAATATTATCTATCTATCTATCTATCTATCTATCTATCTATCTATCTATCTATCTGTCTATCTATCTATCTATCTATCTATCTATCTATCTATCTATCTATCTATCTATCTATCTATCTATCTGTCTATCTATCTATCTATCTATCTATCTATCCATCTGTCTGTCTGTCTGCCTGCCTGCCTAGCTATGTATCTATCTATTCTTATTATAAATCAAAAACTATTTGCACATTTCTAACAGCAGGTCAGAACTGAACATTTGTAGTGTGGAAATGTAATTTTTGTTCGGCTGGTTATTTTCTGCTTGTTTGTTGGGGAGCACTCTCAAAAAGCCTGTGCATCGTAACACTGTCATCTATTAACACTGAAGCTGTAATATTGCTGCCATGTTAATACTGTAAATATGAAAAGATCTGCATGTTTAGCATGCAAAGTTATGTTTTTTTTTTTATCTTTTTTGTTTTTCTTTTTTATTTTGCCTGTTTTTTTTATTGTTTCTTCATGCCCTATCAAAGCGTGTCTTTTAGATCACGATGAGGTTTTATGAAATATCAACTTTATATATGCTAATATTTTGTTAATAAGTAATTATCTTGTTAATGTTCATTGTAATTGTCATACACTTTTCTGAGAGCATTAAATACAGACCAGGACAAAGGACCAGTTAACACCTCCACCCACCTACATGAGGCAGAAGAGAAGCCAAACCACAAACAGTCATTTCAGCTCTTTTCTCAGACATCACACACAAGACCACTGTGGTTGGAAACATTAGAGGTTGCTTTCAAGTGCATTTCTCAACTGTGCATGCTGCATCGAGTTATTCTAGTGCTCTGGTGTGTGTGTTTATGTGTGTGTGTGTGTGTGTGTGTGTATGTGTGTGTGCACGTGTGCACGTGTGTATGTGTGTGTGTGTGTGTGTGTGTGTGTGTGTGTGCATGTGGGTGGGTGGGTGTTCATATATTTGTGCATTGTCAATCTAATGCTTTTCAAAGACCTACTGAGCTGAAATGTCCTTTCTTCTTTCGAGTGCTAGAAATTTCCATTTCCCCTCTCAGTATCTCTGTTAAAGACCAGTAAATCAGTAAAATTTGGTAAAATTGAGCCTGGAACCCTCTTATATGTAGCATAGATTGTACTATTGTAGAATAGTTCGAGGTTTTATTAAACTGAGTTAAACTGCTGCTTTCTCAGGACATCAACTTGTAAGAATTTTTTTCCAAGAAATGTTGTCACTTAGAAATGAAAGATGTGAAAATGAGAGAGAGAGAAGGAGATTACTTACAGAGCAGTGCATATAGTGGACTGAGCTCCATGCTGTGTGAGTGAGAGATTGTCTAATGTGCAGTGTGTATTATAAGCTCTTCCTGTAATCTCACATTTAGATCACACTTCTGCAGAAATGTCGAGAAGGTTGATGTGGTTGAGACAGTTGGGCCCTGTATAGTTGTAAATATTGTCTAAATATTATCTATCTATCTATCTATTGATCTATCTATCTATCCGTCTGTCTGTCTGTCTGTCTGTCTGCCTGCCTATGTATCTATCTATTCTTATTATAAATCAAAAACTATTTGCACATTTCTAACAGCAGGTCAGAACTGAACATTTGTAGTGTGGAAATGTAATTTTTGTTTGGCTGGTTATTTTCTGCTTGTTTGTTGGGGAGCACTCTCAAAAAGCCTGTGCATCGTAACACTGTCTCCTATTAACACTGAAGCTGTGATACTGCTGCCATGTTAATACTGTAAATATGAAAAGATCTGCATGTTTAGCA
>NC_044501.1:41551238-41656238 GCF_902362185.1 Chanos chanos | reverse complement strand
GAGAGAGAGAGAGCACGCACAGGTGATTTGGTTTGGCTTGAGTTTTATGTGTGTGTGTGTGTGTGTGTGTGTGCGCGTGTCTATGTGTGTGTGTGTGCGTGTGCACGTGTGTGCATGTCTATATGTGTGTGTATGTCTGTGTCTGTGTGTGTCTGTTTCTCTGTCAGCATGAATGTGTGTGTGTGTGTGTGTGTGTGTGTGTGTGTGTGTGTGTGTGTGTGTGTGTGTGTGTGTGCATTTGTGTACGTGTGTATCTGTCTGTCTGCCTGTCTGTCTGTCTCTATAGATATATATTCATGTGTACTGCACATGAAGGTCTCTGTGTTGAACTTTACCCTCAGGCCTAATCTGTTCATGAAGATTTTCACTGGCCCTTTGAGTACTTACACAGGATGCAAAAACAGATATGGTAGTAAAACAGAATTTGTGTCATTTCTGAAATGACATCCTGACTGTCCTTCCACAAACATACAAACCAGAAGAGGATAGAAATGTCTATGTCTGTCTGAGTTGATGTAAAATGTCAGTGATATTTTACAGTGTTGATGATTTTGGAGAATTAGGATGAGGAGAACTCTGTGTGTAGTTTCAGTGTTCACAATTTAATATACATGTTTTAAATTTTGTACCAGAATGACCCAGAAAAGAAAACCCTTCTCTTCTGAAAAAAAGGGACTAAAGAAACAAAGTTATTACTGGGACAGACTGGAACTCTTAATCAAACACACTGGTCTGTCAGTCACTGACTGGGGAGAGTAGAGACAGAGTTGTCAGAGGACCTGACTGTTTTCCAACTACTTGACTGACTCCACCTCCACCAGAGGGCAGAGAAGAGCCAAAACAGACCCAGACAGGGAGACAGCCTGTGGATGTATTCCAACATGTGAACTATCATTATTGGAAGATGTCTGTTATCCTTTGATACAAACACAGAGTACAGTCCATTGTCCAGAAAGCTAAGATCACCAGGTACATCTCAAATCAACTACTGAATGGAATGTGTCTGTTTCTGTGTCAGCATGAATGAGTATGTGTGTGTGTGTGTGTCTGTGTCTGTGTCTGTGTGTGTCTGTTTCTGTGTCAGCATGAATGAGTATGTGTGTGCTTGTCTGTGTGTGTGTGTGTGTGTGCGTGTGCGCATGTGTGCGTGTCTATATGTGTGTGTGTGTGTGTGCATTGGTGTACGTGTGTGTCTGTCTGTCTGTTTGCCTGTTTGTCTCTATAGATATATTCATGTGTACTGCACATGAAGGTCTCTGTGTTGAACTTTACCCTCAGGCCTAAACTGTTCATGAAGATTTTCACTGGCCCTTTGAGTACTTACACAGGATGCAAAAACAGATATGGTAGTAAAACAGAATTTGTGTCAGTTCTGAAATGACATCTTGACTGTCCTTCCACAAACATTCAAACCAGAAGAGGATAGAAATGTCTATGCCTGCATGAGCTGATGTAACATGTCAGTGATAATTTATAGAGATGATGACTTTGGAGAATTAGGATAAGGAGAACTCTATGTGTGTAGTTTCATTGTCCACAATTTAATATACAGTTCCATGTTTTAAATTTTGTACTAGAATGACCCAGAAAAGAAATCCCTTCTCTTCTGAAAAAAGGGACTAAAGAAACAAAGTTATTACTGGGACAGACTGGAACTCTTAATTACACACACTGGTCTGTCAGTCACTGACTGGGGAGAGTAGAGACAGAGTTGTCAGAGGACCTGACTGTTTTCCAACTGCTTGACTGACTCCACCTCCTGCTAGTCACCTTTTACAAACAGACTGTCTCATTAGGAGAATCACTGTAGGTGTCCTTACAGGCAGCAGAGGGCAGAGAAGAGCCAAAACAGATCCGGACAGGGAGACAGCCTGTGGATGTATTACAGCATGTGAACTATCATTATTGGAAGATGTTTGTTAGCCTTCGATACAAACACAGAGTAGAGTCCATTGACCAGAAAACGAAAACTCTTTATCCTTTAACTGAGATCACCAAGTACAGCTCAAAGCAGCTACTGAGTTGTCAATGGAATGTGTATGTTCACTCACAGATTATTATACAGTTGTCATAAGCATATTTCATAAATTCTATTTATGTTGTGTGCTTTTCTAATCTGGACATAACATTTTAAAAAATTCCTATTCTATCAAACTGTCATTTAAATTTCTCCTGATTAACTCCTCTGTTAACTCTGTAACCCCAACAGAGGAATCACTGTGAGAAAATATTTCACAAAGATTTCATGTCCTAAAGAAGATCGTAAGGATCCAAGGATCCTCTACAGATGACCTAATAGAACCAGTTCATCAATCTTCTCTCTTTATATTTTTTTTTCTTTTTTTTTTTTTTCTCCTCAAATATTGAAAATATTTTTTTGATAAATAGGTCCATTGATTTGCTGCTGCATATGTGACAGATGCAGTGATATCAACAGCTCTTAAAACGTTGAATTGAATTGTGTTTTATGACGTATGAAATCTAACGTTTTCACACGGCTCAGAGAGAGAAATTAGATACAGTGACCAGGCTGATGATGGCGGAAGCATTTTATTATTATTTAACAAACATCGGGACCTTTTACTTAAATATGAATCAACAAAATCATTGTCTTCATTCTTAACGTAAAGATCAACAAAGGAAACCCAAACGCAGGACAGGGACTCTGAGTCAGAATGAGAGAGAAACGGTTTATTGTTAGCTTTCAGGGAGTGAAGGTATGATGGAGGTGTGGATTTCGGCAGGTGGAGGCAGAGGGCAGAGGGACGCTGGTGGCTGGTGAAGCAGGGCGGAGCAAGGGTGAAGACAGGGTTGTGAGTGTGGCTGGTTGAATGAGCGGCATGCTGGGAGATGAACAGAAAAACAGGCAAGAGAGTGATACTGGGACGCAGGGAGACAAGGATTAGTTACAGCTGTCAACAACAGGATTAGGGTTACAGCTATCAGCAACAGGATTAGGATTACGGCTGTCAACAACAGGATTAGGGTTACAGCTGTCAACAGCAGGATTAGGGTTACAGCTATCAACAATAGGATTAGGGTTACAGCTATCAACAACAGGATTAGGGTTACAGCTATCAACAAAAGGATTAGGTCTACAGCCATCAACAATAGGATTAGGGTTACAGCTATCAACAACACAATTAGGGTTACAGCTATCAACAACAGGATTAGGGTTACAGCTATCAGCAACAGGATTAGGGTTACAGCTATCAGCAACAGAATTAGGGTTACAGCTATCAACATCAACATGAGAGCAAGTTTACAATACACATCTCTAAGTGGCCCAGGAACGGGTTCTACCACACTGTCTTAAACAATGATCTGGCAGTGAGTGGATGAGAAAACGGGGTGGAAATGCCACAGAGTAGATGAGTAGATGGACTGGAGGTGTGCAGGCTGATCAGGAACCAGGAGAGTGAGAGCAGCTCCACCCCCACAACACAGACAGACAAACACAGAGAGAGGGAGACAGACAGGGAGAGTGAGAGGACTGCCACGCTCACAACACAGACACAAAGATACAGAGAGAGAGAGACAGACAGGGAGAGTGAGAGGAGACACAGAGAGAGGGAGACAGACAGGGAGAGCACAGGAGACACAGGGGAGAGGAGAACAGTAAGGAACAGACTACAGACACGGACACGACCGTAACACTTACATTTCAATAAGGAAAGACATGAAGATATGTCGCCTATTTTAAGAGAAATCCAACTTATACAAACATCTACATGGCATTTTACATATTTCTACATAATCACATAAAAACTAAAAGAAAATGAGAAAATTGCATTTTTACACCATGTTGCTGTAACAAATCAGAGACACTATGTGTAGAGTAAAAGTATAAATAATAATACAGTGAAATAAACCTTGTCATATATGTCTCTTTACACACATGTTTATAATGAAATGCATAGTATGAGAAATCATTTTATAAGGAATGATTTAGCATCATTTTACAAGGATCATAATGTATTCCTCATAGTCTGTCCCTGTTAATTCATCACAGTGCAGTGAGAGATGACTCTATACTGCCTCTGTGAGTTAAAATCTTCAAAGTGACAGATTACGATGTCTCTATAACTGCATGCTGTCTCTTGTATTCATCAGATTTAGCTGTAAAACACAGGGAAAAAAAGAAAAAAATCGGTTTAGGGAGTGTGAGATTAAACAGATGAGCTTCTGTAGTCAGACTGAGAGAGTTCTCACCTCCAGCCCTCCAGCATTTAACCCCAATCACAATGGTCACCAGCAGATATGGAGAAAGTACCAGTAGAGAACAGAGCAGTCTGGAGAGAGACAGGGAGGCTTCTGGAAATTGGGGAAACAAAGAAAAAAAAAACAACAAAGAGAAACATTTACACCGAGGATTAAAGAGAGAGAGAAAGAGAGAGAGAGAGAGAGAGAGAGAGAGAGAGAGCAATTTCATATTATTTACATTTGAATCTGTATGTGAATGCATAAAGGTTAAGTTTCACCTCTGACAGTAACTTTGACAGTGATCCAGCTCTTTGGTGACTCTCCTCTCTCTGGGTGTTTACACCAATAGAGACCCTCATCTGACTTTGAGACAGTAGGGATGCTCATCTCTCCTGTAGTCTGACTTTGGAGGACTAATCCATCTTTATAGAAATCAGCTGTGAGGTCTGAGGAGGTGTTTCGATATCTACAGCGCAGAGTCAAAGTATCTCCCTCAGTAACAGGATGGACAGGACTCTCCAGGGTAACATTACCACCTGTTCAGAACACAGTTACATTGAATGTGGAGATACAATAATGCTTGCAATCTGAATATAAGATCTCAAATTTAAAAATATATCTGCTTTCATGTAGAAATTATATGTGGATTGACTCATTTTAACAGATACATTATCATCAACGTGTATCAGCAAAGATTTTGTGTCTTTCTCAATTTTTTTATCATGTATCACAACACTACACAGAAATGTATTCATACAAAAAAACGAACAAATATTTTGCTATAAAGAGAATAAATAATATTTTTATAAGGCACATGTACGGGAAATAACTGCTGTGACTCACTGGTCACTGTTATGTTGAGAGGATTACTGTTCCCTCCAGAGTCAGACTGACACCAGTACACTCCACTGTCTGATGACTGGAGGGAGCTGATGCTACATGTAGATCCTGTTACTGATCCCCAGTCTGATGAACAGTCTAACATTTCTCCATTATCTGTGTATCGTCTCACTGTCCATCCAGTAGAGTTACTCTGTACCTCACAGCTCAGTGAGAGAGAATGAGATGTAAAGTGTTGAGTTGTGTTGGGACTGATGATCAGAGAGGCTGGAGGAGACAGAGCTGAGACACAGAGAGACAGAGTTTGAGCTCACATTTGTTCAGGCTTTGAGATCAGAAACAGATGCTGGGAGAAAATGTTAATACTCCATCATTAACAGTGTCCTTAACAGGGAGGGGAAATACAACCATAATAAAATCATTTTCCAAATAAACATACTCTGCACACATAAACTCCTGTGTGTTTAAGAGCAGCAGGGCTGAGAGTGTAGGAGCCTCCAGCTCCTCTGCTGCTGTCTGAGAGGAGTTCTACAGAGTTAGAATGAACCCTGGGTAACCCATCTCTGTAGGGAATGACTCTGTACCAGAGGAAAGTCCAGTATGTAGAGGAGTCTTTAACCTCACAGCTCAGAGTCACTGAGTCTCCTTCAGTCAGACACATCTTTGGAGAGACAATCATAACTTATTGAACTTTTCTGTGCTGATGAATATAGACATTTGCACTTTTTTCAGATTGTTTTTTCCACAGTTGTGGTGAGCTGTGTTTTCTCAAAGATGAAAAATCTAGGCAGTTCTGGCACTGATGGTATAATGATATATCAGTTTTAAAAAAACAGTATAAAATAAACTGGTTAAAGTGAGACATTCTGTTATTGTGCTGTTGGAGAAAAGTAGAATGTAAGTATTGTTAAAGAGCTTTCTCTCAGACATATCAGACCACTGCATGAAAATCAGTCTAAAAAGAAAATCTAAACAAACAAACAAAAAATGACTAATACCTAGTTTCATCAGTGCAGTTCTAAACATCACTGTTATGTTGCAGTGTCAAGGACTTGAGAAAAATAATAGTTTGGTCTGAATGACCTTTCCCAGACCTTACAATTAACACACTCCTTTCTGCTGTTTAATTTCTGTATAATAATAGAGTGTGTGTATTGTTACAGTGTCAGCAGACATGTCAGAGAAACAAGAATAAACAAGACTGACTACAGGAAATCCTCAGACAATCAAACAGTGAAACAGAGAAAAAGCATGTACTCCTGGACTCACCAATGCAGAGTTACACATCAGAGATATATTATACATTTATAGATTTGAGAGAAAACATTTGGGGAGAAAATCTCTCCAAAAACTCTCAACTACCAACAACTATACTCTTTTCATACAATACACTGATAACTCACCTCTTACACTGACAAAAACAGAATGACTTCTCTGTGAGGTTGTTGGTCTGTAATCACTCTCTCCCTGACACCAGTACTGATCCTGGTCAGTTACAGCAGCTGCTCTGATGGTGAATGTGTCTCCAGTTATAGTGGAACCATTAGACTGAGACACTGCAGTCTGGGTGCTGCCTTTATACCACTTATATCTCCAGTTCCTCCCAGACTCTATCACACACTTCAGACTGACTGTCTCTCCAGTGTAGACTGGACTCCAGTTTGGAGCTATGGTCAGCGTAGCTTTGGGCTGTGCTATAGCTCAGAGGAATGAAAAAATATGCCATTAATACTGATTTCACTGTAACTTTACATATCTTTGGTCTGAGAAACCTATGTGTAACCTGTCCCATAGTAATCAGTGGACAGTACAACGGTAATGTTACTGATTAATTTAAAATGGATACAGACTAAAATACTCACAGTCTTGACACTAAACCAAAAAAAAGTTTTTCTTTCATTCTAATGGAGGCCAGTTGCCTTTGCTTTTAACTTGTGTGACTTTTGTGCTAAAATTCTCACATGGTGCCAGTGTATCACATGCATGAAATGCATCTCAGAATATCTCACACACACGCGCACACACACACACACAAATAAACACACACACACACACACACACACACACACACACACATACACAGACATATGACACACATCTCAGACTATCACACATGTTACTCACCTTTAACAGTGAGAGTAATTTCATTGCTTCTTTGTGAGGATGTGGGTCTGTAATCACTCTCTCCCTGACACCAGTACTGATCCTGGTCAGTTACAGCAGCTGCTCTGATGGTCAATGTGTCTCCAGTTATAGTGGAACCCTTAGACTGAGACACTGCAGTCTGAGTGCTGCCTTTATACCACTTATATCTCCAGTTCCTCCCAGACTCTATCACACACTTCAGACTGACTGTCTCTCCAGTGTACACAGGACTCCAGTTTGGAGCTATGGTCAGCGTAGTTTGGGGCTGTGCTATAGTTCAGAGGAACAAAACAATATTGGTCGCATATTTTCTAATACATTCAAAAATACATTAGAGCAGATGAATTAATCATAACTATGAAATTCTGTCCTCTAAAATGTGCGTTTCTATATTTCAAAACCGGTCACATTCTATTTTAGGGTTTACTGACAAACTCTCAGTGTGTGGGCAGTGACGCAGGATGAGATGAAACATTTAAAACTTTAAAATAAGTGTTCTGTATTATTCAGTGACAAACAAGCTATTTGTTACCTCTTAGTTTCTCAGCTTTAAAATAAAGCATTACCTCAAAATGTTAAGTTTAATTTACTGATGAGATGTAATGCAGCACCTCGAAAATTTCTCCATCAGAAAAGAGTCTGAACAAAACTCACCTCTCACAGTCAGAGTGACAGATTTACTGGGTTGTGAGGATGTGGATCTGTTTTCTCTCTCTCCCTCACACCAGTACTGACCCTCATCAGATTCAACAGCTCCTCTGATGGTCAGTGTGTCTCCATTTACAGTGTGATGTACAGATGTAGACAATCTATTGTGAGAACTGCCTTTATACCACTTATATCTCCATCCACTTTCAGTCACTATCTCACACTGAAGACTGACTGTCTCTCCAGTGTACACA
Source organism: Chanos chanos (assembly GCF_902362185.1). NCBI lineage: Eukaryota > Metazoa > Chordata > Actinopteri > Gonorynchiformes > Chanidae > Chanos > Chanos chanos. The sequence continues at coordinate 41,648,148 of NC_044501.1, read as the reverse complement.
GTGGTGTCTGGTTTTACTGTGAGTTTAGCTGCTGGTAAGTCTGTGAGTAAATACAAAAGATCTTTATTATACTTACAAAAATTAATGACAAGATGGAGAGGGGCATAATTCAGTTAGACCATTTAAAATATGTAACAGTTTTTATTCTTTATCATCTTTCATATTCTCTTCTTTATAATGTTTCACACAGTGAACACAAAGAAATTTCTTATCTCCAACTACTGACAACATGGGCCCGTTATGTTTCAGTCTCTGACATTAATACCGATTTCACTGTAACTTCACAAATCTTTGGTCTGAGAAACCTATGTGTAACCTGTCCCATAGTAATCAGTGGACAGTACAACGGTAATGTTACTCATTAATTTAAAATGGATACAGACTAAAATGCTCACAGTCTTGACACTAAACCAAAAAAAAAGTTTTTCTTTCATTCTAACGGAGGCCAGTTGCCTTTACTTTTAACCTTTGTGTGACTTTTGTGCTAAAATTCTCACATGGTGCCAGTGTATCACATGCATGAGATGCATCTCAGCATATCTCTCTCTCTCACACACACACACGCACACACACACACACACACAAACATATGACACACACCTCAGACTATCACACATGTTACTCACCTTTAACAGTGAGAGTAATTTCATTGCTGCTTTGTGAGGCTTTGGGTCTGTAATAACTCTTTCCCTGACACCAGTACTGATCCTGGTCAGTTACAGCAGCTGCTCTGATGGTCAATATGTCTCCAGTTATAGTGTAACCATTAGACTGAGACACTGCAGTTTTAGTGCTGCCTTTATACCACTTATATCTCCATTCAGTTTTAGTCTTTATCTCACACTTCAGACTGACTGTCTCTCCACTGTACACAGTGGTCTCTGGTGTAACAGTGAGTGTAGCTGTAGGTAAATCTGTACAAATGGAGAGAAGAGGAAAACCCTTTTTTAATGTATTCACGGTCAGGATTCATAATTACAATGGTACCATTTGTTTCTAAAACACCACAGAGAACATTCTCCTCCATTTCTTTATCACACATCACTCAGGTTGAACAACGAGACGCACAGCAGCATTATTAAATATGAATAATCATATATCAAAACCTGACATCAGCACTGATCCATTAAACACTGTACATCAAATCATACTCATGATGTTAAGGACATATGTCTCACTTTTTTTTTTTCTTTTTCTTTTACAGTCAGTTAATGATGACAAACTTTAACAGTGTAGAAATGAATATTAACAGACTCACCTGACACTGTCACTGTTACAGCATTACTCTTCTGTGAATTTTGACTGCCACCTTTCTGTGATCCTTGACAAGCATATTTGCCACTCTGATCCTTAGTAGTGGCACTGAGTGAGTATTCACGATTTTCATGATTTGTACCATAGTAAGATGTTATGGGAACACCATTCTTATAAAACTTATAAACCCACTGAATGTTTCCTCCTCCCCCATATATGTAACATCTGAGAGTGAAAGTCTCTCCAATGAAGATCTCACTGCCATCAGGATCCACTCTTAAAGCAGCTCTGGGTTTCTCTGCATAACACAAGCACACATCTCACTGAATGAAAAGGATGAATTTGTGTCAATAGCCAACACATACTGCAATTATTTTTACATTTGTTTGTAAGTTTATATAAAACTTTGTGATAATACATCCTTCACAGCATTCACTGTTGTCCTATTACAGACTGTGAGTCTTAAATGAAGAGCAGGACTGAATCTCAGTCCTGTGAGTAAAGTTTAACACACACAGGACAAATACAGTGTAAAGTAAATAAAAACATTCATAATGTGTTCATTACCTTGGGTATGTCCAGAGTGGAGTAGAGCACACAGCACTAAAACACAGAGAAATAAACAAACTCAGAGCACAGGAGTGATGTATTCATAATTAAACCTGCCAATACATGTAGTTGACGGAAAACTTGATTATTTGTGATTAGATACCACTGAACACTGAAACACAGAGTTCATCGTCTTTATGGTTCTATGAATCTTGTTTTATTCTTCTTCTTCTTCCTCTTCTTCCTCTTCTTCTTCTTCTTCTTCTTCTTCTGAAAAACTTTAGGTTCTTGCTTTTAAAGTGAAGATGTTTCATTGGGTAAGATATGAACAAAACCCTAGTCCCAACTTAGCATTTTCAGTTGTGTTACGCACTGTGTATTGTATTTGTGTGCCTTGTTTCGTTTGTGTCTCTCTCACTCTCTCTCTCCCGACAGCCCACCCTACCCCTCCCCCTACGTAACGATTGCTCACAAGCTTTTTTACAACTACACATAATACACATAGAGGATAATGTGTGAGATGTGTGAGAGAGAGATGTGTGATGACTGCACACCTAAAATACACACTGGGTAAAAAAGATAAAACACATTGCACTATGCGACGACATCATGCACATTCATTCTACTGGAAGAGAAAACAAAATAAATTGTCACCAGTTAATTATGCACTACAGGGTAAAATGAAACCTGCTCGTGTTGCACCCCTAGAAAGACACTGGCTTTCCTCCTTTGCAGACAGATTTTTAATAAAGGCACAGTTCCACATCAACAAGTTTTCTTTTTAACATATTTCCTCCTTGCTTTTTCCATTCCTGTTATTTTTTTTTTCTTTTCAAAAGAACCTGGCCACTACTAATGTCGTCACACAAACTTAAAGATTTTAAAGTGAGCGTACCTTATTTAATAGCATTACTAAAACGTTCAGTTCAAACATGTAAATATTATTAACTAATTTCTTTATTATCTAACTCTGTTACATTTACATTCTCAACTTGTCCTGAGCTCAGAATGATCATAAAGTTCATCAGACCCAGTGTTTAAATCATTTTCATGTCTGACACCATGTGGTCACTAACTAATACAGTGAGAGAGAGAGAGAGAGAGAGAGAGAGAGAGAGAGAGAGAGAGAGAGAGATGTAGGAGAGAAACAGGGGGACATGGGGAGAGGATGTGCAATGTTTAACCTCAGAATTGATGAAACACTTATTAGTCCACATTACAATGTAAAACGGTCTCTCCTCCAATTGCTGCCTGACAAGACCATAAATATATTTTTAATGTAGGAGTCAGAGTGTCACAGTCATCAGTCTTAAATAAAGTCTTTACTGAGAAATGTTCATGAGAAAGAGGAAGAATTCTGAGAAGAGAAGGACATGTGATACTGATATTTTAACACATAGACCTTAAGACATGAGTCAAATAGACATAAGTGTGAATAGCTCAGCACGACAACGTATCTTTTTGCATGTTGTTTTATAGAATCTCTTTGGTGACAATAATTAAATTAATGCATTTTTCCGTGTGTTTTATTCGATATGATTAAATTTTCCAGCTGATCATTAATGGTGTAGCAATTGTCTTTTGTCATGTACAATCAAATTGTGACATTATATTACATATATTACCTAGTGACTTGATATTACAGTTCAGTATTAGAACCTGATAATTTTTTTTTTTCTTTCTCTTTTAATTTTATTTTATTGCTCAGTTTTTGTCTCCTCCGAGAATGTTAACTGTATCTTGTAGAGGACTGATGGTTCTAAACTGTTCTGTATATCAGACATGAACCTCTTATCATGGGTCTGTGTGAGTGTGAGAGTGTTGGTGAGGAGTGTATGTGGTCATTAAACAGCTCCTCCTACACTCACTTCTCTAAACCCAGATGTGTGAAGAGCTAGAACAGAAGTCAAACCACAAACTCTCATCTCTGCCCTGCATACATATATATGTGTGTGATTGTGTGTGTGTGTGTGTGTGTGTGTGTGTGTGTGTGTGTCTGTTTCTGTCTTGTGCCTGCTGAGTTGAAATTCTGGTAGTTGAGTTCTCTCCTGTTTCTTTAATTATTCTTTCAATCAATCACCCACATCCACCAGACAGTAAAATAAAAAAATAAAAAAAAAACCTTATGTATCTGTTCATGTATAAAGAATAATTCTTTAACTTTTCTTTATATTTTTTTCTGAAATCACCTGATAGTTTACGTGTCAAAGACTGTATATTGATTAAGAGAATGAGTTCAGAGAATGAGGAATCTTCTCTCATATCACTATAAACTACAGTCTGGACTGAGCATCACTAAGAACACAAGAAAAATAACATGTATCAACGAGAAAAGTCAAAGTAACAAGTTCAGTCCTGTCAAGCATGATTCCCTCTGTACCCCTGACCTCACATCACCAGACGTCACCCAAAAGAAACGGTCAACATGCAGTCCCTTAACCAGCACTGAACACATGCACCAATGATCACTGATCGCCATCACTGATACATGAACAATACAACACTGTCTCACTTATAAATTATAATATATTCAGTTTATGGTCAGGAGTTGGATGTGACTACATGTCTTCAAATGAATATAGCGGTATATAAAAAGTTATGTACATGTAATGATAGTCAGCGGTTACAGTGCTGTGTAGGTGCTAGAGACTATACCCTGTGGGATTTTGAACTTCCTTACTAACACACCCGCCTCCCATGCCTGGAGTGGGATGTGACTCCATGTCTTCAGGTGAACGTAGCGCCATAGAAAAGTTACATATACATGCCAGTTGCATTCTCTAAAAGTAAAGTCATTATTCTACCATCAGTGAGTGTATATATATATATATATATATATATATATATATATATACACATATATATATAACATATACATACATATACATCAATGTCAGACAGTCATATGACAGAGAAAATAATAAAAAGATGAAAAAATAAAATAAGAAGGTAATTATTCCTCTCTTACAGAGTGATATGTTTTGAAAAATAAGAAGCATAAAAAGACAATATCTACACAGAGAGAGAGAGAGAGAGAGAGAGAGAGAGAGAGAGAGAGAGAGAGAGAGAGAGAGAGAGAGAGATGTATTTATCAAAGACGAGAGAGGGGAAAGGAGAAGAGAAATGAAATGGTAACAGAACAGACAGATGTTGGGTGACTGCAGAGACCTGCAGAGAGGACACATCAAATATTCATTTTAATACGTCTAGTTTTGTCAGCTGTCAGTCTCTGACATGTCAGTCTTTAACGAGGTTTGATCAGTTGGGCATCCAGTCCCCTAAACACCACTATTTTATTCAGACTTTTCTTGTCTGTTGTGGAAATTATCTCAGTCTATTTAGGCTTACGCTGAAACTCTTCATGACCACAGCACCATTGTTGGCTGCAGGTTTTTCCTGTTTGTTTGTTTGTTTGTTTGCTTGGTTGCTTGGTTGGTTAGTATCAAAAGTAGTTTTGCCTTTTAATAACTTTTCACACATGAACAGGCAGAGAAGCAGAGAAGAAAAAGGTCTGGGACATTTTTTAACACACAGAGTGAACAGCACAGCAGCCAAAATTAGTCATTGACAATCCCAGATGAGGGGAATGTGTGTTTAATGAATAAATGCTCATATACAATGTGTGTGTGTGTGTGTGTGTGTGTGTGTGTGTGTGTGTATTAACAATGACACTAAAAGGACAGTTAGAGACTCATCCCACTCCTTCATTGCTACAAACCCTAAGGGCTGAAGGAGAACAGAAGTCAAACTACAAACACTGGTCTCTTCTTTATTCTCAGACATCAGCACTGTAGTAAATACTTTCCATTTACATACATTTTAACTGTGCATGCTACACTGTGTCACTTCTAGTGCATAAAATATGTGTGTGTATTCATGTGTATGACTGATGTTGTGTTAAAGATTTAATCTATCTATCTATCTATCTATCTATCTATCTATCTATCTATCTATCTATCTATCTATCTATCTATCTATCAATGCTGCTGCTGGGCTAATGTGCTGACAATATCGACATTAACAAATGAAAATGTCATTTCTCCACTCTGAGCATTTCTGTGTAATTTAAAACGTATCAGAAGATGGTAAGCATGGTACACATCTGTGGTTATCACAATTTTGGTGTAGCAAACCCCGAGCTTCAGTGAGCTATGAAGTGAACTATGTGCTGATAATTATATGCTTACATTCATTGTGTTTCAAGTCAGTACTGACAAATAAACTTATTAGCAAATTCAAAATAGGTTATGAAGTCAAGTCTGTGACAGTCAAACCTGTCAAGTTTTGTAAAGACAGAAAAAGTCATGAATAAATAAATAAGTCACAAAAATAGTGCAAATAATAATACAAATAATGCAAATAATGTCTTTAATCTCTTGGTCGGTAAGGCTACTTAGAATACAATAGCTACAGTTTTAATTTTGCAGACGAACTTTTTAAAATGTATTCATTTATTTATTTGTTTTAGCATTTCAACTCAATTTTGGTGTAAAACCTTTTATGAACAAGAAATTCTGCCTACCGGGACTTGTGTTATAGATTTCAAGTTAAGTTCTATAATGTTTTTTTTGGCATGAAAACTAAAGAAAGTGAATTGCTCGAAAAACAAATTATATTTGATTAAAGCGAAAGAAAGAAAACATTTGAATAAATCACACGACTAGTTTGAAAGTTTTTAGACCGAAACTCACATTACAGCAGATTTTGACACGAAGGCCAATTGTTTGCCTTTTTTGCCAACCATGTTTCTTGATTGTAAATAGACGTGGATTTTAGATTTGATCACAACTTAATATTTTCACAGCTTCATTTTTACAATATGTTTGAAAATCCGTTCATCTTGGAAATTTTGAAAGTGTATTATAAGCTCTTCCTGTATTCTCACATTTAGATCACACTTCTGCAGAAATGTCGAGAAGGTTGATATGGTAGAGACAGTTGGGCCCTATATAGTTGTAAATATTGTTTAAATATTATTCATCTATCTATCTATCTATCTATCTATCTACCTATCTATCTATCTATCTATCTATCTATCTATCTGTCTGTCTGTCTGTGTGTCTGCCTATGTATCTATCTATTCTTATTATAAATCAAAAACTATTTGCACATTTCTAACAGCAGGTCAGAACTGAACATTTGTAGTGTGGAAATGTAATTTTTGTTTGGCTGGTTATTTTCTGATTGTTTGTTGGGGGGCACTCTCAAAAAGCCTGTGCATCGTAACACTGCCATCTATTAACACTGAAGCTGTGATACTGTTTCCATGTTAATACTGTAAATATGAAAAGATCTGCATGTTTAGCATGCAAAGTTATGTGTTTTTTTTTTCATTCTTTTTTGTTTTTCTTTTTTATTTTACCTGTTTTTATTTTTTTTATTTATTTATTTTTTTTGTTTCTTCATGCCCTATCAAAGCGTATCTTTTAGATCAAGATGAAGTTTTATGAAATATCAACTTTAGATATTCTAATATTTTGTTAATAAGTAATTATCTCGTTAATGTTCATTGTAATTGTCATACACTTTTCTGAGAGCATTAAATACAGACCAGGACAAAGGAGCAGTTAACACCTCCACCCACCTACATGAGGCAGAAGCAGAAGAGAAGCCAAACCACAAACAGTCATTTCAGCCTCTCTTCTCAGACATCACACACAAGACCACTGTGGTTGGAAACAGTAGAGGTTGCTTTCAAGTGCATTTCTCAACTATGCATGCTGCATCGAGTTATTCTGGAGCTCTGGTCTGTGTGTGTGTGTGTGTGTGTGCGCGTGTGCACGTCTGTGTGTGTGTGCATATGTGTGTGTGTGTGTGTGTGTGTGTGTGTGTGTGTGTGTGTGTGTGTGCATGTGTATGTGTGCATGTGGGTGGGTGGGTGTTCATATATTTGTGCATTGTCAATCTAATGCTTTTTAGTGACCTAGTGAGCTGAAATGTCCTCTCTTTTTTCGAGTGCTAGAAATTTCCATTGCCCCTCTCAGTATCTCTGTTAAAGACCAGTAAATCAGTAAAATTTGGTAAAATTGAGCCTGGAGCCCTCTTATATGTAGCATAGACTGTACTATTGTAGAATTGTTCGAGGTTTTATTTTAGAGGTAAACTGCTGCTTTCTCAGGACATCAACTTCTGAGAATTATTTTCCAAGAAATGACGTCACTTAGAAATGAAAGATTGGGAAAATGAGAGAGAGAGAAGAAGATTACTTACAGATCAGTGCGTGTAGTGGACTGAGCTCCATGCTGTGTGAGTGAGAGATTGTCTGATGTGCAGTGTGTATTATAAGCTCTTCCTGTATTCTCACATTTAGATCACACTTCTGCAGAAATGTTGAGAAGGTTGATATGGTTGAGACAGTTGGGCCCTATATAGTTGTAAATATTGCATAAATATTATCTATCTATCTATCTATCTATCTATCTATCTATCTATCTATCTATCTATCTATCTATCTATCTATCTATCTATCTGTCTGTCTGTCTGTCTGTCTGTCTTTCTGCCTATGTATCTATCTATTCTTATTATAAATCAAATACTATTTGCACATTTCTAACAGCAGGTCAGAACTGAACATTTGTAGTGTGGAAATGTAATTTTTGTTTGGCTGGTTATTTTCTGCTTGTTTGTTGGGGGGCACTCTCAAAAAGCCTGTGCATCGTAACACTGTCATCTATTAACACTGAAGCTGTGATACTGTTTCCATGTTAATACTGTAAATATGAAAAGATCTGCATGTTTAGCATGCAAAGTTATTTTTTTTTTCATTCTTTTTTGTTTTTCTTTTTTATTTTGCCTGTTTTATTTTTATTTATTTATTTATTTTTTTTATTGTTTCTTCATGCCCTATCAAAGCGTATCTTTTAGATCAAGATGAAGTTTTATGAAATATCAACTTTAGATATGCTAATATTTTGTTAATATGTAATTATCTTGTTAATGTTCATTGTAATTGTCATACACTTTTCTGAGAGCATTAAATACAGACCAGGACAAAGGACCAGTTAACACCTCCACCCACCTACATGAGGCAGAAGCAGAAGAGAAGCCAAACCACAAACAGACATTTCAGCTCTTTTCTCAGACATCACACACAAGGCCACTGTGGTTGGAAACATTAAAGGTTGCTTTCAAGTGCATTTCTCAACTGTGCATGCTGCATAAAGTTATTCTGTGTGTGTGTGTGTGTGTGTGTGTGTGTGTGTGTGTGTGTGTGTGTGTGTGTGTGTGTGTGCGTGCGCGTGCGCGTGCCCGTGCCCGTGCGGGTGCATGTGTGTGTGTGTGCATGTGTGTGTATGTTTGTGTGTGTGTGTGTGTGTGTGTGTGTGAGAGAGAGTGAGTGTGCCTGTGTGTGTGTGTGTGTGCATGTGTGTGTGTGAGAGTGAGAGTGAGAGTGAGAGTGAGAGTGAGAGTGAGTGTGCGTGTGTGCATGTGCGTGCGTTGGTGTGTTTGTGTTTCTGTGAATGTGTATGTGTTTCTGTGTGTGTCTCTATGTGTGTGTGTGTGTGTGTGTGTGTGTGTGTGTGGGTCTCTGTGTGCGCATGGGTGCGGGTTTGTTTGTGTGAGTGTGTGTGCATGTGGGTGGGTGGGTGTTCATATATTTGTGCATTGTCAATCTAATGCTTTTCAAAGACCTACTGTGCAGAAATGTTCTCTCTTCTTTCGAGTGCTAGAAATTTCCATTGACCCTCTCAGTATCTCTGTTAAAGATAAACTAAGCACACACTGCAATTTGTCACTTTACGGGGCACTTGTTTACCCATAAAGAATCGTGTTAACCATATTGATAATTAATTGCAGTTTGACCTTTTACAACATAAAGTTTTGTCTCAGTTTAACAGTTTATATTGAGAAGCTGTAAACTGCTCTGTTAATGTGGACACAGAGCTGATCTATGGGGGTTGGACTACAGTTACTACATGTTGGGAACATCTCCAGGTGACCTGGTAGATCCAGATTCAATACAAAACATAAGAAAATACCTATACCCACATTAGTCATCATCACATTCGTCACCTGATGGTTTACAAGGCTGTAGATGGGTTTAGGAGAATTAAGACAGGAAGACTCTCTCACAGTGACTAAAGCTTGTGATTAATAATGAATGTGAGTAAATACTGTGTGAAAATGAAATGTTATGTTCTTGCAGTGCATTTTGTTTGGAAAAGAAAAAAAATGCATTATAACATTGGTGTAAAGTAGTACAAGGTCATGGAGAATGGAGGGGTTTGTATGTGCAGTGTGAAAAGGAAAGATTCAGGTGGACAGGAGGAGCAGAGTGGGCATCAGAAAGGCGATAGAACCCAGACCACCAGGAGGAGGATTAAGAAGAAGAAGAAGAAGAAGAAGAAGAAGAAGAAGAAGAGGAAGAAGAAGAAGAAGAAAAGAGGGGGAAGGGAGGAAGAGAGACAGGGAGCCTTGGAAAACTGTGATCAATAAGGATAACAGATGCACATGTGGAAACAAACAAACAAACGAACAAACAAACAAATAAGGACGTCTAATACATATGTGTTACATTCTTTTTCACAGCCTAAAAGCAGATACAGATGTGGAAACAAACAAACAATAAAGCAAAAAAAACCAAAAACAAAAACAAAAAAAACGCTATTTATTTAGTCTGTCATAGAGTTACTTTGATGACATACATTAAGGTATGAATGGTCGGTTATATGTACTCCTTTTGATGCTTTAGTGTAAAATCTATGTCAAATTTTGAATTGGGCCATATGAGTTCTCTTACAGTAGCTCATATTCTTTGCATTGACAATTTTCTCTCACATCCATGGATCAGTAGAAACTCATAAGCCTTGTTGTCCAGTAAATGTACATTATGTTCCTCGAAGTGAAGATTGTCAGAGATGGAGTGTACTTTTTACCCTTTCATTTTTACCAGTTGGTTTTGTGATAGTAACACCATAAGTAACAGTAAGGGCTCTTCATTCGCTCCATGACAAAATACTGAAATGCAAGTAAGAATCTCTCTCTCTCTCTCTCTCTCTCTCTCTCTCTCTCTCTCTCTCTATATATATATATATATATATATATATATACACATATTGTCATGGTCTGAGAGGATTACTACGTAAGTTCGCGGGTTTTATCGCCACCCACTGGTCACTATAGTTAGTTTAAGGACTTGGTTTGGATTTCGATTCAGTTAGTTAAAAAGAGCGAACGAGGTGGCTGTCATTTGTCGTGCTTCATTACATCTGGTTTCATTTGGATTGATTTCATTCAAGGGCAACACCCTGTGAGTAACGTTCGATACCCATGTTCTTAGAAATGTGTTCTTAGAAAGGTATTTTGTGTTAAACTTTCTGTTGCTTCAAAATTACGGTTGGCTAACTAGTTAAGTTAACCTGTAAGGATGCACAAAAGACGCTACAAAGCTTTATGAGTTGAAAAACTCTTTTTATTTATGTGTTTCAGTTTTTACAAAATAAAGAATAAGAAGTGAGGAAGCGAGCCTGAAGTCGTCCTTCTACGCCTTTTTCATGTTTAGCTGACTGGATAGCTAGGCAGCCAGTCTTAGCGAGGCCAGTACAGTAAAAAAGGGTGTTGCCCGCGCCTGTCAAGACGACAGATCTTCGTTCACATCAGTTTGCAAATCTCCTGCTCCATAAGACATGGAAAATCAGACAGAAGCCCAAAGCCACGTTGACGGCATAAACGAAACAGAATTAAACGAACTCGAAATCAGATCTCAAGTTTCAGCATCGGGTTACAGCCATGCATCGTCTAAAGCGTCAAGCCACAGTTCAAGAAGGAGCGCCATTTTAGCTACAGCTATGGCGAAAGCACAAGCAGCTCGAACCAGAGCCGCATACTCTCAAAAGGAAATAGAAATTAAATTGCAAAAGGCAAAATTAGATGCGGAATTAGAAGCACTGCAGTCCAAAAAAGAAATGGAAGCCGCGATAGCAGAAGCAGCGACCCTCCAAGCAGAGCTAGACAATGACTTGAGCATGGGTGAACCAGGGTCAGAGATGAACCAAAGATATTTTACTGCATATGACGATGTCAGACCCCCAGTGAAGCTTGAGAAAGACACAGCCATGACAAGCCCACCCAGCTATCCTTTGCTACAGACACCACTGCATGGACAGTCAGGACTCCCTACAAATGCACACCTCAAACCACCTCAAGCCGACAACAAAGCATGGCAGGGAGCAAGAGCTCACACACAGCACAACCACTGTCCACCTGCAAGTCCACCCCATCATCATGCACCCGACCGAGGCAACCACGACTCTGCCACCACAGATCTTGCCAGGTTCATCGCCAGAAGTCAGCTGGTCTCCACGGGGCTGATGAAGTTTGATGATAGAGCAGAAAACTACTGGGCGTGGAAAGCATCGTTTCGCAACACAGTAGACAACATTGGCCTGACAGTTTCAGAAGAGACAGATCTCTTGATCAAATGGCTCGGTAAGGAGTCATCAGAACAAGCACGTCGATTGAAAGCAGCCTATATCAGAGATCCCGAAGGTGGAATCAGAGCAATCTGGCAACGGCTCGAAGAATGCTACGGCACACCTGAAGCCATTGAAAAGGCGCTATTTGCAAGATTAGAGAACTTTCCAAGAATAACAAACAAAGAACCAGCAAAGCTGCGTGAGCTAGCAGATCTCCTCCAGGAATTGCATGCTGCAAAACAAGATGGATTTTTGCCAGGACTGGCATATCTAGACACCGCCAGGGGAGTAGCCCCAATTGTGGATAAGCTGCCATATAATCTACAAGAAAAATGGATGTTTTATGGCTCATAAGTGAAACAAGAGCGTCGCATTCCCTTCCCACCTTTTAGTGTGTTCGTGAACTTCATTCACCACCAAGCTAAAGCCAGAAATGATCCCAGTTTCACCATCTCTCAATCCACGGCTCTAACTACAAAGAAAGACAAACCCAGACCCCCCTTGAGTGGTATCAATCAGCCTGTATTAGTTCATAAAACTCAAGTCACTGAATCCAACAATACTGGTGAGCCGAACGCCGACACCTCAGATCCAAGTAAACACTGCCCCATTCACAAAAAGCCTCACGCACTAGCAAAATGCAAAAGCTTCAGAGACAAACTGTTGCCCGACCGCAAACAGTATCTCAGAGACAATTCTGTCTGCTTCCGATGTTGTGCATCTACAGACCACATCGCCAAAAACTGCAGTACGGCCATAACTTGTGCAGAGTGCAAAAGTGACAAGCATGTAGAGGCACTTCATCCTGGCCCGTCTCCGTGGAAAGCCAAGCCATCGCCACCTGCCACAGACAACGGCAGGGAGGGTAAAGTCCAACAGCCATCTCAAGAAGCAGTGTCATCTAGCTGCACAGAAGTGTGTGGTGAAGGGGTGAGTGCAAGAGCTTGCTCAAAAATCTGTTTAGTGAAAGTCTACCCTCAAGGCCATCGGGAATCCGCCACAAAGGCATATGCAATCATTGATGAGCAAAGCAATAAGTCTCTCGCGCGATCAGACTTTTTCGAGATCTTCAAGGATGAGAGCCCCCCGTCACAGTACACTTTAAAGACCTGTGCAGGCAGTGTGCAGACATCTGGAAGGAGAGCATGTGGCTACATGATTGAGTCACTGGATGAGAAGACATGCATCCCCCTCCCTGTGCTCATTGAATGCAACGAGCTTCCGAACAACAGGTCAGAGATTCCAACTCCAAACGCAGCATGCCATCACCCCCACTTAAAAGGTATAGCCAATGAGATCCCACCCTTAGATCCCAAAGCAGAAATACTACTGCTGCTGGGCAGAGACATTTTAAGAATACATAAAATCCGAAAGCAAATAAATGGCCCCAACAATGCCCCATTTGCGCAGAAATTAGATCTGGGCTGGGTAGTAATTGGAGATGTGTGCCTTGGCTCAGCGCACAGGCCCTTGTCGGTCAATGCATTCAAGACTTGCATATTAGAAAATGGCCGCCCTAGCTACCTCACACCCTGCTATAGCCACCTGCATGTTAAAGATCCTTCTCAAAGCCACTCCAGTCTCCACGTCCCTTTGCCTCAACACCCTGCTTCACAGACAGCCCCTCCTCTCGGCAGAGATGACACAAGCCTTTCAGTATTCACCTGTACAGAAAAAGATAATCAGACTGCTCCATCAATTGAGGATCTCAAGTTCCTTGAGATCATGGACAATGAAGTTTTTAAAGATGAAACACAAAGCTGGGTCGCACCCCTTCCATTCCGGTCTCCTAGGAGACGACTGCCAAACAACAGAGACTACGCTCTCAAAAGACTCAAATCAGTTTGCCATACACTGGAAAAGAAACAGGAAATGAAAGAACATTACATGGAATTTATGCAAAAAATGATCGACAAGAAACATGCTGAACTCGCTCCAGCCCTTCCAGAAGGAAAAGAATGCTGGTACTTGCCATCTTTCGGCATCTACCATCCCAAGAAGCCAGATCAAATCCGCATAGTGTTTGATTCAAGCGCACAATGGGATGGAATCTCTCTTAACAATGTCCTCATTAAAGGGCCAGACCTAAACAACAACTTACTAGGTGTTCTGACTCGGTTCAGAAAAGAGAAGATTGCAGTGACTGCAGACATTCAGCACATGTATTATTGCTTTGTTGTCAAAGAAGAACACAGAGACTATCTGAGGTTTCTGTGGTTCCGGAACAATGCTTGGAATGGTGAAATTGTAGACTACAGAATGCGCGTCCATGTGTTTGGGAACACACCATCTCCCGCCGTGGCACTGTACTGCCTCAGAAGAGCGGCAACAGAAGGAGAAGGTGAATTCGGTTCAGATGTGAGAGCATTCATTGAAAAAGACTTCTATGTCGATGATGCACTGAAGTCATTTGCAACAGAGTCGGAGGCCATCAGTGTCATCAAGAGAGCTCAAGAGATGCTGTCCTGTTTCCATCTCAGACTGCACAAGATCACATCAAACAGTGCAGCCGTCATGAAAGAGTTCCCTCCTGAAGACAGAGCAACCAGCATCAAAGATTTGGATTTCACCACAGGCGATGCTCCCCTGCAGCGCAGTTTAGGTATATGTTGGAATATACTCACCGACACATTCACCTTCCAAGTTCAAACTGATGACAAGCCTTATACACGCAGAGGTGTGCTCTCCACCACAAATAGCATCTTCGATCCTCTGGGCTTTCTCTCACCTGTGACAATACAAGGTAGATCACTACTCAGAGAACTCTCCATGGACAACAAAGATTGGGACGAACCACTTCCTGAGAATCAAAGAGCTGAATGGGTGAAATGGAAAAGCTCACTTGAATGTCTTCAAGACCTACAAATTCCCCGCTGCTACACCTCTCTCTCTCCATCTGCAGCAGACTCTAGAGAGCTGTATGTCTTTGCGGACGCATCCACCAAAGCCATCGCTGCAGTAGCTTATTTGAAAGTGACTGACAAAGATGGGCACGCAGAAGTTGGATTTGTTCTTGGAAAAACAAAGCTGGCTCCTGTTAGAGAGACCACAATACCCAGACTAGAGCTATGTGCAGCAGTGCTTGCTGTAGAAATAGCGGAGTTTGTCATAAGTAATATAGACTTGCACATGAACTCTGTTTCCTTCTTTTCAGACAGCAAAGTCGTGTTAGGCTATATCAACAATGAGCAGCGGCAATTCTATGTGTATGTCAGCAATAGAGTCCAGCGCATCAGACAAGCAACAGCACCACACCAGTGGAAATATGTGCCCTCTGAGCTCAACCCAGCTGACCACGGCTCACGGTCTGTACCTGCTTCCATACTAAAAGACACCACCTGGTTAACGGGGCCTGCCTTCCTGACAAGTAAGTGCCCAGCTGACAACCAACAGCAGTTCGACCTCATTGACCCTACAGCA
The DNA here is from genome assembly GCF_902362185.1 of Chanos chanos. Taxonomy (NCBI): domain Eukaryota; kingdom Metazoa; phylum Chordata; class Actinopteri; order Gonorynchiformes; family Chanidae; genus Chanos; species Chanos chanos. The sequence continues at coordinate 41,632,510 of NC_044501.1, read as the reverse complement.
GATCCAGAGATTAGGCCACAAGTGTCAGTACTAGTCACTAATGCCACCACGTGCCATCTAGGGACAGAGCGCTTTGCCCGCTCCTCAAAGTGGTCCACTGCTATAAGAGCAGTTGCACATCTAATTCATATTGTCCAGGGCTTCAGTCAGGCCAACCATGACACCAGCTGCAGAGGGTGGCATATCTGCAAAAAGGCAATGACGACAGAAAACCTGGAGAAGGCAAGAAAAGTTCTAATTAAAAACATGCAGCAAGAAACTTACACCAGTGAAGTAAACAACATCCAAAAACAAACAAATATACCAAAACAAAGCAGCATCAGAAAGCTTCACCCAGTGATTGACGACGAAGAACTGCTCAGAGTGGGTGGACGCATCTCGCGATCCGGCTTGGAAATAACCAGAACAAATCCTCTCATCATCCCAGGTCAGCACCACCTAGCAACCCTCCTCCTGCGCCATCACCATGAGCAAGTGAAACACCAAGGCAGACACTTCACAGAGGGGGCCATAAGGGATGCTGGACTGTGGCTGGTGGGCGGAAACAAGTGCATCAGGGGCATTATATTCAAGTGTGTCACCTGTAGGAAACTGCGCGGACAGATGGAGCATCAGTTCATGTCAGATCTACCTGCAGAGAGATTGCAAGTTGCACCACCTTTCACCTACATCGGCCTAGATGTCTTCGGCCCATGGGAAGTCAGCTATCGCAAGACCAGAGGCGGCCAAGCAAGCAACAAGAGGTGGGCCGTACTGTTTACATGTCTTAGTGTGCGAGCAGTACACATAGAAGTAATAGAGACTTTAAGTGCTTCCAGTTTCATCAATGCACTTAGGAGATTTTTCTCCATCAGAGGGCCGGCTGTACAAATCCGGTCTGATCGAGGCACTAATTTCACCGGTGCTTCAAAAGAGCTCAACTTAGAGAATGACACAGACATTCAAAGATATCTCCAAGATCAACAGTGCATGTGGATTTTCAATCCTCCACACGCCTCCCACATGGGAGGCGCATGGGAGTGTCTCATTGGCGTGGCAAGGCGCATCCTAGATTCCATGTTGCTACAGCAGCGCTTTGCCTCCCTGACGCATGAGGTCCTTGTCACGCTGATGGCAGAGGTTTGTGCCATAATCAACGCAAGGCCTCTTCTGCCAGTTTCCACAGACCCGGACAACCCGCTCATTCTTACCCCGTCAATGCTGTTGACACAGAAGACTGGAACTCCATCATCACCTCCAGCGGACTTTGGCAAAGCAGAAATCCTCCGGCAACAATGGAAGCAAGTTCAGCACCTGGCAGAGACATTCTGGCACAAATGGCAGCGAGAATATTTGAGCACGCTGCAAAGCAGGAATAAGTGGCAGGACAAAAGGCCCAACTTAAGAGAAGGCGACATTGTTCTGATGAGAGACAATGCTGTGAAAAGAAATCATTGGCCAATTGCAATGGTCACAAAAACATTTCCCAGCAAAGACAATGTTGTAAGAACTGTAGAAGTAAGAGCAGTTAAGCAAGGCACAGCCAAAATGTACACCAGACCAGTTTCTGAGCTTGTTTTACTGATTTCTCCCAGACATGATTTTGACAGTGTTTAGAGAATGTTTTTATTGAGTATGTTATCCTGTGGATACCAGGCAGGGAGTGTCATGGTCTGAGAGGATTACTACGTAAGTTCGCGGGTTTTATCGCCACCCACTGGTCACTATAGTTAGTTTAAGGACTTGGTTTGGATTTCGATTCAGTTAGTTAAAAAGAGCGAACGAGGTAGCTGTCATTTGTCGTGCTTCATTACATCTGGTTTCATTTGGATTGATTTCATTCAAGGGCAACACCCTGTGAGTAACGTTCGATACCCATGTTCTTAGAAATGTGTTCTTAGAAAGGTATTTTGTGTTAAACTTTCTGTTGCTTCAAAATTACGGTTGGCTAACTAGTTAAGTTAACCTGTAAGGATGCACAAAAGACGCTACAAAGCTTTATGAGTTGAAAAACTCTTTTTATTTATGTGTTTCAGTTTTTACAAAATAAAGAATAAGAAGTGAGGAAGCGAGCCTGAAGTCGTCCTTCTACGCCTTTTTCATGTTTAGCTGACTGGATAGCTAGGCAGCCAGTCTTAGCGAGGCCAGTACACATATATATATATGAACTACATACCAGAACTTTTGACCAAAGAAGGTCACTAGGGTATCTTGGCTGCTCTCATTATCGCAGATGACGTGATATGTTATTTTATGTAATGTCTCCCTCTGCTGGACTCAGACTGAAGTTCAGTTGGGCTTCACATCCTCCTCCTAATCCAGCTGTAGATGAGACTCCTTTTATCAGATGTATGACACACTAGATACACCATAGGTCCAAATGCAGTGATACCAGAAACTCATACAATTGTGTTTCAAAAGAGTACGTTAGCATGTCATGATGGAAATTTACTCTTCAACAGAAATTAGAAGCAGTGAAAGCATTGACAATAGAAGAAGTCATTTATTTTTAGCTTTAAAAGACTGGATGTCCAGTTACATTAAAATTGAATGAATAAAGAGATATTTATCATTGCATTTTGAACTGGGTTTGAAAACAACAGATTGTTAAATAAGACACCAAAACCTGATGTAAAAGGTACAAGCAATTACACTGTTTTGGTAGTGACTATATATAACCATTATTTATTAGGAAACATGTAACAATAACTTTATAAAGGCTTAATACTTATTTAATACTTTCAAAATTTAGGCACAGGCTTAAACTTAGTTAACAAAAATAGATTTTATCTTTAGACTGCTGGAAACATTGGCATGAAACAATGAATGCATGTATACAGTTAGTCAGAAACTGAAACAAATACAAACATGACCCTAACCCTAACCATAACCCTAACTGAAATACATACAAATATGAATGTTAGTGAGAAAATGTTATTCTCATACCATTCAATGCTTCTCTCATCAACAGACAATAAAATTACTGCTGTTTGCAGATATCCCAGCATGCACAAAAATAAACATGCATAAGTAGGAGAAAAAAGCAGGGTGAGAACCTTTCCCTAGTACCATTCGGCTGAAGTAGGAGGAGCAGCAGGAGAAACTGAGTCAGGAGCAGAGCCAGGGAGCTGGGAGGTAGCAGGAGCAGATTGGGTGGCAGGGGAGGTGTGAGATGTGGAGGATAAGGTAGACTGCAGCCGTCTACTCCTGGTTTCTTCTATATCCTGACGTCGACTCTCAGCTCCCGCGACGTGTTCCCGTGTGGTCAGATCTATGTGCAGTTGTAAAGCACAACTAGAGACACTGAAATCCTGGAATTTTCCTGCTGCATCCATTTGGGGGTTAAGTCTTCTGACATGAAGAGACTGAATACAAGTACAGACAAGTCTTTAACTGTGAATGAATAGGCAGAGTTCAGTTAACAAAACACTGGCTACTGGGCAACTAGGTAGACCTGGGACCCCACCATTCCTACTGAGGTCAGGTAAGAAACAAAGGTCTTTACACCAGAGGGCAAAGGGGAGAACAGGTCTAAATAGAGAGAACAGGGATAATCAGAGAGCACAAGGTTAACATGGGAACAAGGTTAACAAAGTCAGAAGAAATATGGTTTACAGAGAAATTAGGAAACAAGGAACAACACGCAGGTCAGTACAAACAGTTAGTGATTTTTCAATGCGCCTGTGAAAACATCACAGTGTATATATAGACTGACACAATAAGTGAACAAAACGGACAAGTGCACATACACTTGGAGAACAAGGTGATTAGCCAATCAGGTCCAAGTGGATTTTGACCAGAAGACAGGAAGCTAAAGACAAAGGTCTGACAACACACATTCAGATTTGTGATTTTCACTCTTTTATTAATATGTAGGATTAGTAGACAGGGCCTGACTTTCCACTCGTCTCACTTCATATGAGGGAAATAAATAAAGAAATAATCAAATGAAATTCAACCTGACATCTTAACACAATGGTACATCAGCAGTCTCACAGTCTGTTTAAGATGCTTTTGTCATCTGTAAGATTACAGTTTTCCTGTTAAAACAATAATAAGCCTTCAACTCTAAATAAACTGTCTGTCAGTTATCTTTTCTCACTGTCCTGATGTCTTACTGTCTTTCTCATTGTACCCAGGCATGGTCAGTGCCAGTTAAAATGGTGTGAGTGTGTGATGGGGAGGGTAATGATGGTGTTATTATACCTGCGGTTGTGTTTGAGTTCAGCTGTGAGTAAACTGTGTCCTCCTGTGGTGTGTTGGTCTTGTCTGATGGAAGAGAAAAGGTCATATAAAGTATGATTTTGACTTCTCAGGAAATACACAAACAACATGTGCTGTAGAATCCCACACATAATGATGCTTTTATATGTTCATGTATTGGGTTGTTTTGATTATGAGGTAAAGTGGATGTACCTTTTCCCTTTCATATTTAAAAAAAAGTTAATGTTTTTCACCTCAACATTAGAATAATTTGCATTGCTCTGTTCATCCACAGGATCTAAAATTCAACAACAACGATAACAACAGCAAAGACTTCAAACAACAATTAAACAGCAGTCAGTTTAATTAATCAATTACTGTCACTGGTCATTTTTAATAATGTGTGATCTATAGCTTTATTAGACTGACAGAGATATTAAAATGATTATCATGAGTCATGGTTAAAGTTGAGTTTAGGGCACAATCAAAGGAAATGTGCTCACAGTGTATGTTAGTTATAGACTTTACCTCTGTTGTCCCTATCTGGAGTGTCAATATCGTCATAGGTGTAAACACTTCCTAAGAAAGAGAGTAAGACATTATGTTCATGGAAGTCCAGTATGTAAACATCACTGTGTATGTTAACAGTAAACTTTACCTCTGTTGCCTTTATCTGGGCTTTCTATCTTATCATAAATGTCAGCTGTTCCTATGAAAGGCATTGTTAAAACACAGTACGGTTATGAGAGTGTAATACATATATTTAAATGTAGAGATGTGTATATATATTTATTTTGTAAAAAAAATATGTAAATACTGACCAAACTGGAGTGATGTGTATCCTGACTGAGTGTCCACTCTTCCCCCTGTCTGTCTCTGATTCTGGTTTGAGGTCTGACTAGTGCTGTTCTGTCTTTAGGCTCTAGAGGGCGACAAAGATCACTAATACACTCACAGCAGCTCTCTCTATATATGGCATATCTGACAAAATGAAAGTTTAAGAAGACTCAGAATACTTACCAGCTAACATCAGTAAAGCAGAGACCTGCAATGGTGATGGAACTTTCATTATAATCTTGAGTTTATACTGCTAGTGTTCATTTAAACTGCAGTTGTTACGACAGACAAATGTTTTTGTATAAGAATGTAATTAATCAGAAGAGTCAACAAGTCACAGTTTTGTGATTTTAAATCAACGGAAAACAAACTCTCTAAATTTTAAGGAAAGATGCAATTTACCTTCTGTTTTTTTTTTTTTTTTCAGCAGTAAAAAAGGATCATTAGAATGATGATCACAAAGACAACACCCAATCCCACCACCACTCCTACTGTTACAGCAGAGGATCCGTCACCTGAGTTGATTAACACATGAATGTTCCTCAGTAGTATACTGACATTACTGTAGTACCACACTGGAGTTAAAAAACAGACAAAAATGATTTTCTCTTACTTCTGACAGTGATCCAGCTCTTTGGTGACTCTCCTCCCTCTGGGTGTTTACACCAATACAGACCCTCGTCTGACTTTGAGACAGTAGGGATGGTCATCTCTCCTGCAGTCTGATTCTGGAGGACTAATCCATCTTTATAGAAATCAGCTCTGAGGTCTGAGGAGTCATATCGATATCTACAGTGCAGAGTCAAAGTATGTCCCTCAGTAACAGGATGGACAGGACTCTCCAGGATCACATCACCATCTATAGAACAGAACACAGTTGCATAGACTGCAGAGAGAAAAACAATACTTTCAATATAGATACTCCAAGACAATTTAACACTAGAAGCGCAGAGCGCCAGTCATTTGACTGCTGTGACGTCTTAGAAGAGGCGGCGTACTCGTTTGACCTACTTATACCTAGAAGTGCGGACTACCGGTCATCTAACTCGATCAAATTACAGGACCCTCCTTTCATGACTTTTCCTAGACTTGTGCTTTTTATCACCCAGCATCCTTACATTTTCAAAATCACCCCGGTACAAGCTAATTTTAAGCTGTTTTGCTCCTATTTCTGTGAAGTTGCTGTCAGCCTTGCGTTCGGTCATGTTGTTTCCTGCTGCGATTCTCTTTTCTTTCAACAGATGTTGCAAGGGTTCACTCGTACTAGTTTGCTGTCATTCAGACATGTGAGTAAGATTTGCATTTATAGCAACATAATAGTGTGTGTGTGTGCGTGCGTATTTAGTGTGCGTGTGTATATATTGCAAAATGACGACAGTAACTTTAATAACATACCTAATCATAATATGACTTTGATAGTTTGCCGACATTTTGCAAATGGTGACCCATTCAATATAATAACTCCCTTTGATTGGAATTAGCAGGTGATAAAAGGAGATGACCTCATGGCCAGTATTGTTATTATTCACAGTGACGTTTCTGATACAATTAGAGTTATAGATTAATATTACATAATGTGCAAAAGTGATAACAATAATTTAATAACTATGAAGCGCAGAAATATATTATCTTTGGGGTTATACTTACATGAGTCCTGTTTGTTAAACATTAAAAAAAAAGTTCTGTGTGTTTGGACAAGGATTAGAATTTCGATGCTTCAACAATATATAGCTCTCTGCTTCACTATGTATCATCACTAATAACACTACATTGCTATTTTACAAATAATTTTTCACAGATATGTCTTAAAATTGACTGTTGAGACTGACTGGTCACTGTTATGTTGAGAGGATTACTGTTCCCTCCAGAGTCAGACTGACACCAGTACACTCCACTGTCTGATGACTGGAGGGAGCTGATGTTACATGTAGATCCTGTTACTGATCCCCAGTCTGATGAACAGTCTGACACCTCTCCATTATCTGTGTATCGTCTCACTGTCCATCCAGTAGAGTTACTCTGTACCTCACAGCTCAGTGAGAGAGAATGAGATGTAAAGTGTTGAGTTGTGTTGGGACTGATGATCAGAGAGGCTGGAGGAGACAGGGCTGAGACACAGAGAGACAGAGTTGGAATCTATTTTTTATCTGATTTATATAAAAATGGAGGAGACAGAACTAGTGGGGAAACACATTCCAAAGCAATTTCAATATATTCAACATCACACAATAAACAGAGACAAGCTCAGAATCAACAGCAAAAAGATACATTCAACACCTAATCAAAGAAATCAAACATGCAAACAAAGAACAAACGAACTAACAAAAAAGCATAGGTACAAACTGGGCCATGGAAAAGACTCTAGGTATCAAGAGAGGCAGTAAACAGAGAAGCGCACACCTCTAAGATTATTTCTTTATAGAAAACAAGGTAAATTGAAATCTTAACAAATTAGTTACCCAAGTCTGAAACAACAAAAGACAACACCTCTCTGGATATTAAAGAAAATTAAAATCACACTTTACTTTGGTTAAATGCGGCTCACTAAGTTCACCAAGTTTGTTTGACCTATCAGTTCTAATTTCATTCACTAATTAAAACTTCAGTTAGGTTATCTCTAACCTTTTATCGATCCCTATTTAGTTAGAAAAGTACCGGAATGGTATTTCAAAATGTTATTTTGGAATATTTTGTCTAATTATATTGTTTAATACTTATGTTTCTTCCTTCTACTTTTAGGTACTTTAGTTCACTGCAGTTTTGCTTCCCGGTAAGTACAACGTAATTTTAGAACCAAAAGACACAGTTAACTTACAATTTCGTCAACACATCACAATTTCAACACATCACATTCATAGCAAAACTGCAAGTCAATCAGCTGATTTCAAAAGTTTGTGCACAACGTCCAATCTTTCAGTTTTCTTAGAGTCAAGTTCTTCAACTAAGTAGAAAATTATATATCCGACCGTGTTAAATCCTCCATTACCACTATTCCACTGCCGCGGTACTGGTGCCTAATCGAGTACCGGGGCCGCGCTTTTCCACTGACAAAATACTGGTGCCGGAGCTGAAAAGCTGGCACCGGCACGGCACCACAGAATTGCTGGTCCCAAAAGTTGGAACCGCTGACGTCAGAGGCTATGCAAATAAAAACCACGCGAGAACCAATCAGTTCAGCGTTTGATGTGTTTGGTACATGACGTTCTCTAGAGAGGCGGGAGTAACAAAAAACGTCGGACCAAGTAGCGGTAGGCTAAAGGATATTTGTAACGTGAAAATACGTATATGATTAAAAGATGTATGAGCAACAATGTGTGTCTACATCAATACGGGCTGTCGTTTAGTTGTTACATGAACGTAATCGGTCCCAGAGTGGTAGAAAAAGACACTCTCTCTCGGCTCTGGCTGGTGCAAATAAACCACTGCAGACCTTCATTTAAACACTCGTTTTAACTTTTGAGCCAGGTGACAGACTTACTATTTTCATGAATTTTGCACCCAGAGCGAAAAAGGTATAGGACAAAATTCGTGAGGTGTTTCGCTGTGTGGAAGCCTAGAGTAAAAGTAAATTTATAAAAAGCAAGCAGATGCGTTCTGTTCGACATTATTTTCCCCAAACTTTCACTATGTAGCGTTCGGTTCCCAAACCAGTGGAAATGCGGGCCGGTTCTCAAAAGGCACCAAGGCAGCACTGGCTCCGTACCGGCACGGGCACGGGCACCAGCACCAGCACCGTCCTAGTGGAAAAGAGCTACATGTTGCGAAGCTGTCCGCTCTCATGTTCGTCCTTTCTCTTGGGTAGGCTCGCCATCTTACTTTGTTGTCACTTCGGTGCTATGGTAGTTCCTCCGTAGAAAGTCGGTTCGATTAATACATCCAAAAAAAACTCTGACCTGTATAACAGGATTACAGTCCATGAGTCCACATCATATCTTTTGGCATCACAATAACTCAATATCACACTGTCTTTTTCCAAACACGTGTAACTCAGCTACGTTAACTTAACCAGTTTGCTCGCGGCATACTAGCTGACTAGCAACTTATATAATCACACAACATTTCCATGCATTTGCAAATTTCGAAACTAAGTCTACACAACACTTTTTCACAAATAAAATTCGCATTCTGAAAATTAAAGAGTTTAACTCACCAAATCCCTTTGCGTAAATCACAAAACTAATTTACGTTGATTCAAGTATCTTCAACAAAACTTGTAATCCGTTGTGTCTTTTTCTTCTCTTCTAAGAGTCTAACCTGGATGACCACGGTAAGTATACACACTACAAAATTTACTTTTAGCGTATTGGGTCTCTTGGATTTCTTTATTTCTTTCCGTTCGTATCGAACGTCTTCTTTAGGTTAGATCTCTCTCTTGCAAGTTCTTCTGTTAATTTATCTAGTTCCGTTCTCATATCTCTGGTAGGCAGAGCTAAACCGTTAATTGGTCATTTCTTGAATCTGACATTTGCAGTGCTATTTATTATTACCTGATTGGTTATAACTTGTCTGCATTACTTTTATTGTTTATTCCTATATTATTTCTTATTAATTTTTTTTATTTTATTTATTTAGTATTTTTTTTTTTTACTTCTCCTTTCTACTACTACATTTTAAGCCCTGGTTACACTAAGTTCTTGGGAGCGCACATCACGGAGGACCTCTCCTGGTCCTCACATGTCACTGCGCTCTCCAAGAAGGCCCAGCAGTGTCTCCACTTCCTGCGGCACCTGAAAAAGGCGAGTCTCCCCCCATCCATCCTCACCACATTCTACAGAGGCACCACAGAGAGCATTCTGACCAGCTGTATGACTGTCTGGCATGGGAACTGCAAAGCCTGCGATCGCAAGTCCCTACAGTGGATGGTGAAGACAGCTGAAAAGATCATAGGAACTGCTCTCCCATCCATTCAGGCCATCGACAATGCACGGTGCACCCGAAAGGCCCTCAGCATCGTGAAGGACCCTACCCACCCTTCCCACATCCACTTCACCCTCCTACCCCCTGGCAGGAGGTACCGGAGCATCCGTGCTGCCTCCACCAGACTATGCAGCAGTTTCTTTCCTCAGGCTGTGAGGTTCCTCAACAGCTTTAACACTCAGAACTTCCAAACAGCAACTCTCTGACCCCTTCCTTTGCACAATAAACTGCACTAATTACACAATCAACAACACCTCAAACAACTCACCTACCTGCACAATGCCAATGCTGTTGCCAGAAATTCACTGTCCGTGTCAGGTGTGCTTGTCATGTCCAGATTTGTAATATGTAGGGATTTTTTTTTTTTTTATCTTTATCTTGTAGAAGTTTTACTTTTTACTTACTTAGTACTTCCTTTACCCAGTACTCTCTGTCCTTACTCAGTACTTTCTGTTTTTACTCAGTGCTTTCTGTTTTTACTCAGTGCTTTCTGTTGTCATATTTATTGCTCATTTTTTCCCCCTCAGTATTTATTGAGCCTTATTTATTGTTCTATGTGGTATATATTTGTTATTTGTTTTATGTGGCACTGTGGTCCTTGTGTAACGCAATCTCGTTCACCTGTATGAGTCATGCATATGTGGATATGACAATAAAAGCAGTCTAAGTCTAAGTCTGCTCCCTCTAGTGGACAAATACAGGATTCCCAAGGGTTCCCCATTATACATCACTGTCAGTGTAGATGAGGGTAAATTATGAAATGGTGAAGCACTGCAATTTCAACAGCCACAATAATGTAGGAGACAAATAATATTACATATGATTATTGTACTTTCCACAATTTTTCGCCGTCTCCTACTTACATGAGACATTCTCTAGCACTGATGTCCTACTGACATTATCGGAGATGATATCATTTGTGTAATGTCTCCCTCTGCTGGATTTAGACCGAAGTTCAGTTGGGCCTCAGATCCCTTAAGAGTCCTAACCTAGCTGAAGATGAGTATCCTGTCATTAGACATATGACACACTAGATACATCACACAGACATTATGAGATGGCAACCAGGTTGTATTTTAATGTCTTTTGTCAGAGGAAAGGGAGAGACTGGTGTTGTTAATTATTGTCTCGGTTATGACTTGATACAGAGGACGTCCTCTGTGAGCACTGGGTGTTTTGTGTAAGAGTTTGACTTCCACAGAGACATGTTAGGTTTATATGTTTTATATTAATCCTTCTCTTAGAGAAGCTGAAAAAAAGAAGAAAATCATATTACTTTTCTTGTTGAGCAAATAAGGTGGACTGGAACTCTTAGTCATGCAGTGGAGAAAGCCCCTGGTAACATTGGACCTAAAATTGGCCTCTAAGTGACAAACCAAACTAACTCAGTCAATAGCTATAAGGAATTTATTTGATGTAAAGACATGAAGAATAGTCAGCAGCAAATACCAGTGAAAGCATGTGAGAGCAGCAGTGCACCTGTCATTAAAACCTGTATATTTCTGTTATTCACAGAAGATAAAGTGACACTGAAGTTAACCATAGTACAACCTGTAAGCATTCAGACTGTTGCATGTTCGTGTTTCAGATCAAACCAAACGGTCATTAGATGAAGAGACTCATAGGGCTCCCTCCTCAAATATTAAAGTGTGTTATGGAACGTTCCAGAAGGATGTTTAGAGTGAGACTATAAACACAAATCCTGACCAAAGTGCAGTGATACCAGAAACTCAAAACTGTGTCTCAAAAAAGTATATTGCATCCAGTGTCTTTGGGGAAAGTTGCTCAGAGAGGAATAAATGTATGTTTACACTTAAAACAGAAGATGGCAGTTACGTAAAAGTGAACCAGACTACAATCAAAACTGACCACTGGGGGCTAACAAGAACACTAAGAGACAGGGTGTGACAGTAAAACAGCAAAACCTGATCTAAACATCTCCATGCTTCAGGAATGATTATATGTATGTGCATTATATGTATTATACGTAACAAGACTTTTATCAATACTATTTATCATTTAAATCAGTTAATGAGTAAATACCTCTTTTTCTTAATCAGGCAAATTACAATAAGCAAAGAAAAACAGGTTTGAAGTGAAATTTGTTGAATTAATTGAGTCTATTAAATACATTGATATTGATCAAAAATTGACACATATTGATCTATGGAATCATCTATGTGACCACATACATGTTTTAAAACACATAGATACAAACTGAAATACATAACAATAAATTGATGTTGCTAAGAAAATTATACTTACACTGTTCTATGCCTGTCATTTTTTATCTCACAAAAATAAACTAATCTTTGCAAAGTATGTGTGTATGAACAATTTCTTTAAAAGAAAAGACATATGCATCATCTATCAAAAAGAAGAAACAATATGTATAAATTGTATTTATTCTAAAAAAAAAGGAAATTTTAACACAGCTCTTCTTTTTTAAGCCTATCAGCGCATTTTCAGTTCTCCTTGTAATGCATGATATCTGACACAATCAATATTGTTATATCATATTAAATATTTACATTAAACGGCAAAGTCGCAAACTTCTCAGAGTCTTTCCCTGTCATCTTTTACATTGTGCTGAGAAATGACTCTATACTTCTTGTGTGATCATATAGAGAAAATCACATTGTAAATCTTATAATTGACGGATTATAATGTTTCTTTGACTGCATACCGTCTCTTGTCTCCATGAGACTGAGCTGTAAAACAAACACAAAAACAAGACAAATTAATCATTTGAACTCCAAAACTCTTTTTTAGCATTCATCTTTTATCAGTGTGTTATAAGAGAAACAGATCATTCATTTAGAGTGTGAAATTAAACTTGTGACCTTCTGTAGTGAGAGACTGCTCACCTCTAGCACTCCAGCATTTAACCCCGATCACAATGGTCACCAGCAGATATGGAGAAAGTACCAGTAGAGAACAGAGCAGTCTGGGGAGAGAGATGGAGTCTTCTGGACCTGAAAGCAAACACGCACACACACACACACACACACACACACACACACACACACACACAAAGACAGAGAGAGAGAGAGAGACGCACACATTCTGTTCTTGCAGTTCAGAACGAAGTTTATTAGAGATAATATAAGAATTTGATTGGCTGAAGAGACCAGTCACTGGATTCCTCAAACATCAGTAATGATCAAAATGTTAACATCAAAACCAGCACAAAAATGATTCTGCTTAGCCAGGAGTTAGGACCATATTAAAAGTTATTATTATACGGCTATGTTGAATACTTGATTCTGAATGGTCAATTACGACATTCTACAGCCTGTTTTATGGTTTATTTTGCGAAAATGACCGGCTCCTTGTGCATTATCCCTTACTTATCTCACCTCTGACACTGACTCTGACAGTGATCCAGCGCTTTGGTGACTCTCCTCTCTTTGGGTGTTTACACCAATACAGACCCTCATCTGACTTTGAGACAGTAGGGATGGTCATCTCTCCTGTAGTCTGGACGACTAATCCATCTTTATAGAAATCAGCTGAGGGGTCATTTCGATATCTACAGTGCAGAGTCAAAGTATCTCCCTCAGTAATAGGATGGACAGGACTCTCCAGGATCACATTACCATCTGTAGAACATTAATGATTTTAATATAGATACTGCATAACCATTTTAAAAATGATATCATCTCTGAGGTAATACTTATATGAGGTGTGGCTGTTAAACATTAAATGATGTTCTGTGAGTTTGGACAAAGATTAAAATTTTGATGCTTCAACATTATTCATCTACATGACTGTGTATCATCACTAACAATAAAACACAGGTATTTTCTCTCTAATGAGGACAAATAATATTTCACAGATATGGTTTAAATGTGACTGTTGGGACTGACTGGTCACTGTTATGTTGAGAGGATTACTGTTCCCTCCAGAGTCAGACTGACACCAGTACACTCCACTGTCTGATGACTGGAGGGAGCTGATGCTACATGTAGATCCTCTTACTGATCCCCAGTCTGATGAACAGTCTGACACCTCTCCATTATCTGTGTATCGTCTCACTGTCCATCCAGTAGAGTCACTCTGTACCTCACAGCTCAGTGAGAGAGAATCAGATGTAAAGTGTTGAGTTGTGTTAGGACTGATGATCAGAGAGGCTGGAGGAGACAGAGCTGACACACAGAGAGACAGAGTTTGAGCTCACATTCGTTCAGGCTTTGAGATCAGAAACAGGTGCTGGGAGAAAATGTTAATACTCCATTATTAACAGTGCCCTTACCAGGGAGGGGGAAACACAACCATATTAAAATCATTTTCCAAATAAATCTACTCGGCACACATAAACTCCTGTGTGTTTAAGAGCAGCAGGGCTGAGAGTGTAGGAGCCTCCAGCTCCTCTGCTGCTGTCTGAGAGGAGTTCTACAGAGTTAAAATGAACCCTGGGTAACCCATCTCTGTAGGGAATGACTCTGTACCAGAGGAATGTTCAGCCTGTAGAGGAGTCTTTAACCTCACAGCTCAGAGTCACTGAGTCTCCTTCAGTCAGACACATCTTTGGAGAGAGACACTCATAACTTATTGAACTTTTCTGTGCTGATGAATACAGACATTTGTACTTTTTCTCCAGATTATTTTTTCACAGTTGTAGTGATCTGTGTCTTCTCTAAGAAGAAAAATCTAAGCAGTTCTGGTACTGATGGTATAATTATATATCAGTTTTATAAAAGAGCATAAAATAAACTGGTTAAAGTGAGACATTCTGTTATTGTGCTGTTGGAGACAAGTCGAATGCAAGCATTGTTACAGAGCTTTCTTTCAGACATATCAGACCACTGGATGAAAACCAGTCTAAAAAGAAAATCTAAACAAATGAACAAAAAATGACCAATACTTAGTTTCATCATTGCAGTTCTAAACATCACTGTTATGTTGCAGTGTCAAGGACTTGAGAAAAATAATAGTTTGGTGTGAATGACCTTTCCCAGACCTTAAAATTAACACATTCCTTTCTGCTGTTTAATTTCTGTGTAATAATCATGTGTGTGTATTGTTACAGTGTCAGGAGACATGTCAGAGAAACAAGAATAAACCAGACCGACTACAGAAGATCCTCAGACAAGCCAACAGAGAAACAAAAACAAAAAAACAAAAACTTCTGGATTCACCAGCACAGAGTTACACATAGGAGATATATTATACAATTATAGATTTGAGAGAAAACATTTGGAGGAAATATCTCTCCAAGAACTCAAAACTACCAAATAATGTGCTCTTTTCATACAATACACTGATCACTCACCTCTTACACTTACAAAAACAGAGTTACTTCTCTCTGAGGTTGTTGGTCTGTAATCACTCTCTCCCTGACACCAGTACTGATCCTGGTCAGTTACAGAAGCTGCTCTGATGGTCAATGTGTCTCCACTTATAGTGGAACCATTGGACTGAGACACTGCAGTCTGAGTGCTGCCTTTATACCACTTATATGTCCAGTTCCTCCCAGACTCTATCACACACTTCAGACTGACTGTCTCTCCAGAGTAAACAGGACTCCAGTTTGGAGTTATGGTCAGTGTAGTTTTGGGGTGTGCTTTAGTTTAAAGGAAAAAAATTAATTCATTGGGTGTATAGTTTCTAATACATTAAAAAAGCCATTAAAAGCAGAAGAATTTATGAGTCATAACTGTGAAATGCCGTCCACTGAAATGTGTATTTCGAAACATCAAAACCAGTCACATTCCATTTTAGGGTTCATTGATGACCCCTCAGTATGTTGACAGTGACGCAGGATAAGATGAAACATTTAAAACGTTCACCTCTTAGTTTCTCAACTTTAAAATAAAGTATTACCTTAAAATCTTTAGTTTAATTTATTAATGAGATGTAATGCAGCATCTCAACAAAATCTCCATCAGAAAAGAGTCTGAACAAAACTCACCTCTCACAGTCAGATTAACAGATTTACTGGGTTGTGAGGATGTGGGTCTATTGTCTCTCTCTCCCTCACACCAGTACTGATCCTCATCAGATTCAACAGCTCCACTGATGGTCAGTGTGTCTCCATTTACAGTGTGATGTCCAGATGTAGACACTACAGTCTGAGAACTGCCTTTATACCACTTATATCTCCATCCACTTTCAGTCTTTATCTCACACTTCAGAGTGACTGTCTCTCCAGTGTACACAGTGGTGTCTGGTTTTACTGTCAGTTTAGCTGTTGGTGAGTCTAAGGAAATGAAGAGAGGCAAAGAGGAATAGTTATAGGTATAGTAATGTTTATAGAAAGAGGAATGGAACAGATTCATACACAGTTTGTGGTTTGTCTGAGAACTATCATAACTGGGAAAAAAGGTTGCCATAAAACCATCTGCTTGGGTGATATTACTCCGTCATTCAAAATGGATAAAGATTATGAAAAGAGTGGTATTTGTGTAACCTCAGAACATGTCACATTGAGACTGACACTCCCACAGTCTTGGCAAATAATGAGACACACATCTTGGAGTCTCTCTCTCTCTCTCTCTCTCTCTCTCTCTCTCTCTGTCTGTCTCTCTAAGTAAACAAATAAATAAATCAAAGTAACTACAGTAAAATAAATCAATATTAGGATGTAGAACCTATAGGATTCATAGGTAAATTATCATTATCATACACTATTATCTCCATCAATACTTTTTTCAGTATGAGAATTGGTTCTGTAATGTAGCAGGCAGCATTTCTCTCCTTTATTCCTCTGTCCTGTACATTACTCACACAAACAGTACTAAGAGACAGAGAAATGTGTAATTTATCACAGATATAACACCCTATATACACCCATCCAGTCTACACAGGACTCTCTGCTTCTACAGTCAGTGTTGGTCTGTGTAAGGCTGTGCATATGGATGATAAATGTTATGATAAATATTATAATAATGTAGTGTGTGATAACATGACATGACAGTGTTTATTTATTTATTTATTTTTGTTTGGTCAGATATCACTTTACTTCAAACAGGCTTATGTAGAAATTCAGATTGTAATTATATTTGTAATAATACTTATTCCTTAGTGTTTTTCATAACAATTTTCATTCTCAGAAGTCTCTGGAAACACCTTCAGGTTCTGTGTTAAGGACAATGGTTTCCTTACGTTTCTGCAAATTCTTACATGGAGGTAAATTTTTGCTCAATGTATTCAGTCTACTATTAGAAATGCAAATAAATAAACAAATCACAAAATCACTGGAATCTGAGAGTCTGTATCACACAAGTTACTCATCTCTCACAGTCAGAGTGACAGGACATGTTACACACATATCCCAGAGTATCACACACTTTACTCACCTCTCACAGTCAGAGTAACAGATTCACTGGGTTGTGAGGATGTGCGTCTGTTTTCTCTCTCTCCCTCACACCAGTACTGACCCTCATCAGATTCAACAGCTCCTCTGATGGTCAGTGTGTCTCCACTTACAGTGTGATGTCCAGATGTAGACAATCTAATGTGAGAACTGCCTTTATACCACTTATATCTCCATCCACTTTCAGTCTCTATCTCACACTTCAGAATGACTGTCTCTCCAGTGTACACAGTGGTCTCTGGTTTTACTGTCAGTGTAGCTCTGGGTAAGGCTGTGGACAAGCACAAAAGATTTTTTCTTTTCATTTATAAACACAAATGAGAAGATTCAGAGAGGAATACTTCAGTTGGAGCACCGAACATATGTAACAGCCTTTATGACGTTCCACACTCTCTTCTGTATAATGTTCCACACCATCAGACTCGGGGCTTGAACACAGGTCACCAAGGTGTTGGTCAAGCATTTATCTACTAAGTTACCAGAGACTGATGGAGACTCAAATGCAGAGCAACACAAGAATTAGTTCAAGATTTATTACAAAAATAAGAAAATGTAAAAAATCCAAAACAGGGAAAAGGCAGTATGCAGATGGAATAAGTCCAATACAAACTCTAAATCATAATTCAAAAAGCAGACCAGAGTAAGGTTTGGAAAAGCAGTCAGAATCAGGAAAACAAGGTGACAAGGGACAATCCAAAAGAGGTTACCATGAACAAGCAGATTCTGACCAGGCACACAATTAAACTTCCCTGCCTTTCGCCCTATGAGCGCTGGGATAGGCTCCAGCACCCTCCAGACCCTAATCAGGATAAGCAGCTTAGATAATGAGTGAGGGAGTGAGTATGAGTATGACTGGTAACATTTCCAGGTTTTGTGAGTGTGTGACACCACAGATAAAACGTATTTCTTACATTTTAATCGAGGCCAGTTGACTTTGCTTTTAACTTCCGTTACTTTTGTGTTAAAATTCTCAACGGGTGCCAATTTATCATATGCATGAAATGCATCTAAGAATATCTCTCTCTCTCTCTTTCTCTCTCTCACACACACTCACACACACACACACTCACACACACACACACACACACACACAGACATATGACACACATCTCAGAATTTCACACACGTAACTCTCCTTTAACAGTGAGAGTAATTTCATTGCTTCTTTGTGAGGATGTGGGTCTGTTATAACTCTCTCCCTGACACCAGTACTGATCCTGATGAGCTGCAGCAGCTGCTCTGATGGTCAATGTGTGTCCAGTTATAGTGGAACCATTAGACTGAGACACTGCAGTCTTAGTGCTGCCTTTATAAAGTTTATATCTCCACTCATTTTTAGTCTCTATCACACACTTCAGACTGACTGTCTCTCCACTGTACACAGTGGTCTCTGGTGTAACAGTGAGTGTAGCTGTAGGTAAATCTGTACAAATGGAGAGAAGAGGAAAACCCTTTTTTTAATGTATTCACTGTCAGGATTCATAATTACAATGGTACCATTTGCTTTTAAAACATCACACAGAACAATTCTCCTCTGTTTCTTTATCACACATCACTCAGGTCGAACAACGAGATACACAGCAGCATTGTTAAATGTGAATAATGAATAATCATATTTCAAAACCTGACATCAGTAGTGATCCCACTCACAATCACCAGACAGTTAATCTGAGATCTACTGTGACCTTACGATTTTATTCATCAACTCTTACTGCTAAAACTAAAACAGGCTAATTGTACGGCCAGTATTTGATGGGGTCATTAAACACTTTACATCAAGGTCATGCTCATGATATTAGTGACAGGAAGTCTGACATATTTTTCAGTCAACTAATGATGACAAATCTAAACAGACTCACCTGACACTGTATGTCAAATTATACTCATGATGTTAAGGACATATGTCTCACTTAATTTTTTTTTCTTTTTTTTTATAGTCAGTTATTGATGACAAATCTTAATAGTGTAGAAATGAATACCAACAGACTCACCTGACACTTTCACAGTTACAGCATCACTCATCTGTGAATACTGATTGACAGCTCTCTGTAATCCTTGACAAGCATATTGACCACTCTGATCCCTAGTAGTGGCACTGAGTGAGTATTCATGATTGACATCAGAGTAAGACTTTAGGGGACCACCATCCTTATAAAACATATAATACCACTGAGTGTTTCCTCCTCCATACATGTGACATCTGAGAATGACAGTCTCTCCAATGAAGATCTCACGGTCACGGGATTCCAGTATTAGAACAGCTCTGGGTTTGTCTGCATAACACAAACACACACATCTCACTGAATGAAAAGTATGAACATGTGTCAACAGCCAACACATACTGTAATTATTTTTACATTTGTTTTTAAGTTTATATAAAACTTTGTGATAATACATCATTCACAGCATTTACTGATGTCCTATTACAGACTGTGAGTCCTAAATGAAGAGCAGGACTGAATCTCAGTCCTGTGAGTGAAGTTTAACACACACAGGACAAATACAGTGTAAAGTAAATAAAAACATTCATAATGTGTTCATTACCTTGGGTATGTCCAGAGTGGAGTAGAGCACACAGCACTAAAACACAGAGAAATAAACAAACTCAGAGCACAGGAGAGATGGATTTCTAATTAAACCTGCCAATACATGTACTTGATGGAAAACTTGATTATTTGTGATTAGATACCACTGAAAACTGAAACACAGAGTTCATCGTCTTTATGGTTCTATGAGCCTTGTTTTCTTCTTCTTCTTCTTCTTCCTCTTCTTCTTCTTCTTCTGAAAAGCTTTCGGTTCTTGCTTTTAAAGTGAAGATGTTTCATTGTGTAAGACATGAAAAAAACCCTAGTACCAACTTAGCGTTTTCAGTTGTGTTACGCACTGTGCATTGTATTTGTGTGCCTTGTTTCGTTTGTGTCTCTCTCACTCTCTCTCTCCCGACAGCCCACCCTACCCCTCCCCCTACGTAACGATTGCTCACAAGCTTTTGTACAACTACACATAATACACATCGAGGATAATGTGTGAGATGTGTGAGAGAGAGATGTGTGATGACTGCAGACCTAAAATACACACTGAGTAAAAAAGATAAAACACATGCACTATGAGACGACATCATTCACATTCATTCTACTGGAAGAGAGAACAAAATAAATTGTCACCAGTTAATTATGCGCTACAGGGTAAAATGAAACGAGCTCGTGTTTCACCCCTAGAAAGACACTCGCGCGGCAGTTCCTCCTTTACAGGCAGCTTTTTAATAAAGGCCCAGTTCCACATCAACACGATTTCTTTTTAACATATTTCCTCCTTGCTTTTTCCATTCCTGTTATTTTTTTTTCTTTTCAAAAGATCCTGGCTACTACTAATGTCGTCACACAAACTTAAAGATTTTAAAGTGAGCGTACCTTATTTAACGGCATTACTAAAACGTTCAGTTCAAACATGTAAATATTAAGAAATGAAACAAAAAATTTTAAAACATATTTAAAACAGTTTAATGTTTACATTTCTTCTAAGTATGTTGAGCATGTTTTTAAAGGGGACGACACTCGTAAACTTATGAGTACAGCCAAAACCATGCATTCATCATCGGTATGTTTGCTTATAAATGAGACAGTCAGAATGCATGGACGTTTTTAACTTAAAACACGTTATTTTTCAAATACTTATTAAAATACGAGATAAGGAGAAATGCATGAGCGTACCCACAGCATAAATTTCTTCTTCCACTGGGGTGTGGCAATATAGAAGGACAAAATAAAACCATCTGCAGTTCATCACACGCCACTAGGGGGCTCTTCAACACCATTTCATTATAGAAAATGCTAAATTCCATGAAATTCACATAACTAACTAGTATTTACTAATTGCTTTATTTTCTAACTCCGTTACATTTACATTCTCAACTTGTCCTGAGCTCAGAATGATCATAAAGTTCATCAGACCCAGTGTTTAAATCATTTTCATGTCTGACACCATGTGGTCACTAACTAATACAGTGAGAAAGAGAGAGAGAGAGAGAGAGAGAGAGAGAGAGAGAGAGAGAGATGTAGGAGAGAAAGAGAGCGAGAGAGAGAGAGAGCGAGAGAGAGAGAGAGAGAGAGAGAGAGAGATGTAGGAGAGAAACAGGGGGACATGGGGAGAGGATGTGCAATGTTTAACCTCAGATTTAATGAAACATTTATTAGTCCATATTACAATGTAAAACGGTCTCTCCTCCAATTGCTGCCTGACAAGACTATAAGCATATTTTTAATGGAAGATTCAGAGTGTTTCAAACATCAGTCTTAAATACAGTGACAGTCTTTACTGAGAAATGTTCATGAGAAAAAGGAAGAATTCTGAGAAGAGAAGAACATGTGATACTGATATTTTAACACATAGACCTTAAGACATGAGTCAAATAGACATAAGTGTGAACAGCTCAGCACAACAACATGTCTTTTTGCATGTTGTTTTATAGAGTCTCTTTGGTGACAAGAATTAAATTAATGCATTTTTCCGTGTGTTTTATTCGAAATGATTAAATTTTCCAGCTGATCATTAATGGTGTAGCAATTGTCTTCTGTCATGTACAATCAAATTGTGACATTATATTACATGTATTACCTAGTGACTTGATATTACAGTTCAGTATTAGAACCTGATAAATAAATATTTTTTTTTCTTTTTCTTTTAATTTTATTTTAGTGCTCAGTTTTTGTCTCCTCCGAGAATGTTAACTGTATCTTGTAGAGGACTGATGGTTCTAAACTGTTCTGTATATCAGACATAAACCTCATATCATGGGTCTGTGTGAGTGTGAGAGTGTTGGTGAGGAGTGTATATGGTCAGTAAACAGCTCCTCCTACACTCACTGGTCTAAACCCAGATGTGTGAAGAGCTAGAACAGAAGTCAAACCACAGACTCTCATCTCTGCCCTGCATACACATATATGTGTGTGTGTGTGTGTGTGTGTGTGTGTGTGTGTCTGTTTCTGTCTTGTGCCTGCTGAGTTGAAATTCTGGTAGTTGAGTTCTCTCCTGTTTCTTTAATTATTCTTTCAATCAATCACCCACATCCACCAGACACTAAAATAAAAAAAATAAAAAAACCCTTATGTATCTGTTCATGTATAAAGAATAATTCTTTAACTGTTCTCTATATTTTTTTCCGAAATCACCTGATAGTTTACGTGTCAAAGACTGTATATAGATTAAGAGAATGAGGACAGAGAATGAGGAATCTTCTCTCATATCACTATAAACTACAGTCTGGACTGAGCATCACTAAGAACACAAGAAAAATAACATGTATTAACTAGAAAAGTCAAAGTAACAAGTTCAATCCTGTCAAGCATGACTCCCTCTGTACCCCTGACCTCACATCACCAGACGTCACCTAAAAGAAACGGTCAACATGCAGTCCCTTAACCAGCACTGACCACATGCACCAATGATCACTGATCACCATCACTAATACATGAACAATACAACACTGTCTCACTTATAAATTATAATATATTCAGTTTATGGTCAGGAGTTGGATGTGACTACATGTCTTCAAGTGAATAAAGCGGTATATAAAAAGTTATGCACATGTAATGATAGTCAGTGGTTACAGTGCTGTGTTGGTGCTAGAGACTATACCCTATGGGATTTTGAACTTCCTTACTAACACACCCGCTTCCCATGCCTGGAGTGGGATGTGACTCCATGTCATCTAGTGAACGTAGTGCCATAGAAAAGTTACATATACATGCCAGTTGCATTCTCTAAAAGTAAAGTCATTATTCTACCATCAGCGAGTGTATATGTATTTATATGTACATAACATATACATACATATACATCAATGTCAGACAGTCATATGACAGAGAAAATAAGAAAAAGATAAAAAAATAAAATGAGAAGGTAATTATTCCTCTCTTACAGAGTGATGTGTTTTGAAAAATAAGAAGTACAATATCTACAGAGAGAGAGAGAGAGAGAGAGAGAGAGAGAGAGAGAGAGAGAGAGAGAGAGAGAGAGAAAGAGAGAGAGAGCTGCAGTTATCAAAGAGGAGAGAGGGGAAAGGAGAAGAGAAATGAAATGGTAACAGAACAGACAGATGTTGGGTGACTGCAGAGACCTGCAGAGAGGACACATCAAATATTCATTTTAATACGTCTACATTTAGTTTTGTCAGCTGTCATTCTTTAACATGTCAGTCTTTAACGAGGTTTGATCAGTTGTGCATCCAGTCCCCTAAACACCACTATTTTATTCAGACTTTTCTTGTCTGTTGTGGAAATTATCTCAGTCTATTTAGGCTTACGCTGAAACTTTTCATGACCACAGCACCATTGTTGGCTGCAGGTTTTTCCTGTTTGTTTGTTTGTTTGTTTGTTTGCTTGGTTGCTTGGTTGGTTAGTATCAAAAGTAGTTTTGCCTTTTAATAACTTTTCACACATGAACAGGCAGAGAAGCAGAGAAGAAAAAGGTCTGGGACATTTTTTAACACACAGAGTGAACAGCACAGCAGCCAAAATTAGTCATTGACAATCCCAGATGAGGGGAATGTGTGTTTAATGAATAAATGCTCATATACAATGTGCGTGTGTGTGTGTGTGTGTGTGTGTGTGTGTGTGTGTGTGTGCGTGTGTGTGTGTGTATTAACAATGACACTAAAAGGACAGTTAGAGACTCATCCCACTCCTTCATCGCTACAAACCCTAAGGGCTGAAGGAGAACAGAAGTCAAACTACAAACACTGGTCTCTTCTTTATTCTCAGACATCAGCACTGTAGTAAATACTTTCCATTTACATACATTTTAACTGTGCATGCTACACTGTGTCACTTCTAGTGCATAAAATATGTATGTGTATTCATGTGTATGACTGATGTTGTGTTAAAGATTTAATCTGTCTATCTATCTATCTATCTATCTATCTATCTATCTATCTATCTATCTATCTATCTATCTATCTATCTATCTATCTATCTATCTATCTATCTATCTATCAATGCTGCTGCTGGGCTAATGTGCTGACAATATCGACATTAACAAATGAAAATGTCATTTTTCCACTCTGAGCATTTCTGTATAATTTAAAACGTATCAGAAGATGGTAAGCATGGTACACATCTGTGGTTATCACAATTTTGGTGTAGCAAACCCCGAGCTTCAGTGAGCTATGAAGTGAACTATGTGCTGATAATTATATGCTTACATTCATTGTGTTTCAAGTCAGTATTGACAAATAAACTTATTAGCAAATTCAAAATAGGTTATGACTCTTCAACAGTCAAACCTGTCAAGTTTTGTAAAGACAGAAAAAGTCATGAATAAATAAATAAGTCACAAAAATAGTGCAAATAATAATACAAATAATGCAAATAATGTCTTTAATCTCTTGGTGGGTAAGGCTACTTAGAATACAATAGCTACAGTTTTAATTTTGCAGACGAACTTTTTAAAATGTATTCATTTATTTATTTGTTTTAGCATTTCAACTCAATTTTGGTGTAAAACCTTTTATGAACAAGAAATTCTGCCTACCGGGACTTGTCTTATAGATTTCAAGTTAAGTTCTACAATGTTCTTTTTGGCATGAAAACTAAAGAAAGTGAAGTGCTCGAAAAACAAATTATATTTGATTAAAGCGAAAGAAAGAAAACATTTGAATAAATCACACGACTAGTTTGAAAGTTTTTAGACCGAAACTCACATTACAGGAGATTTTGACACGAAGGCCAATTGTTTGCCTTTTTTGCCAACCATGTTTCTTGATTGTAAATAGAAGTGGATTTTAGACTTGATCACAACTTAATATTTTCACAGCTTCATTTTTACAATATGTTTGAAAATCCGTTCATCTTGGAAATTTTGAAAGTGTATTATAAGCTCTTCCTGTATTCACACATTTAGATCACACTTCTGCAGAAATGTCGAGAAGGTTGATATGGTAGAGACAGTTGGGCCCTATATAGTTGTAAATATTGTTTAAATATTATTCATCTATCTATCTATCTATCTATCTATCTATCTATCTATCTATCTATCTATCTATCTATCTATCTATCTATCTATCTGTCTGTCTGTCTGTCTGTCTGCCTATGTATCTATCTATTCTTATTATAAATCAAAAACTATTTGCACATTTCTAACAGCAGGTCAGAACTGAACATTTGTAGTGTGGAAATGTAATTTTTGTTTGGCTGGTTATTTTCTGCTTGTTTGTTGGGGAGCACTCTCAAAAAGCCTGTGCATCGTAACACTGTCATCTATTAACACTGAAGCTGTGATACTGTTTCCATGTTAATACTGTAAATATGAAAAGATCTGCATGTTTAGCATGCAAAGTTATGTTTTTTTTTTCATTCTTTTTTGTTTTTCTTTTTTATTTTGCCTGTTTTTATTTTTTTTATTTATTTATTTTTTTTGTTTCTTCATGCCCTATCAAAGCGTATCTTTTAGATCAAGATGAAGTTTTATGAAATATCAACTTTAGATATTCTAATATTTTGTTAATAAGTAATTATCTTGTTAATGTTCATTGTAATTGTCATACACTTTTCTGAGAGCATTAAATACAGACCAGGACAAAGGACCAGTTAACACCTCCACCCACCTACATGAGGCAGAAGCAGAAGAGAAGCCAAACCACAAACAGTCATTTCAGCCTCTTTTCTCAGACATCACACACAAGACCACTGTGGATGGAAACATTAGAGGTTGCTTTCAAGTTCAGTTCTCAACTGTGCATGCTGCATCGAGTTATTCTGGAGGTCTGGTGTGTGTGTGTGCGTGTGTGTGCGCGTGTGCATGTGTGTGTGTGTGCATATGTGTGTGTGTGTGCGTGTGTGTGTGTGTGTGTGTGTGTACATGTGTGTGTGTGCATGTGGGTGGGTGGGTGTTGATATATTTGTGCATTGTCAATCTAATGCTTTTCAATGACCTACTGAGCTGAAATGTCCTCTCTTTTTTCGAGTGCTAGAAATTTCCATTGCCCCTCTCAGTATCTCTGTTAAAGACCAGTAAATCAGTAAAATTTGGTAAAATTGAGCCTGGAGCCCTCTTATATGTAGCATAGACTGTACTATTGTAGAATTGTTCGAGGTTTTATTTTAGAGGTAAACTGCTGCTTTCTCAGGACATCAACTTCTGAGAATTATTTTCCAAGAAATGACGTCACTTAGATATGAAAGATGGGAAAATGAGAGAGAAAAAAGAAGATTACTTACAGATCAGTGCGTGTAGTGGACTGAGCTCCATGCTGTGTGAGTGAGAGATTGTCTGATGTGCAGTGTGTATTATAAGCTCTTCCTGTATTCTCACATTTAGATCACACTTCTGCAGAAATGTTGAGAAGGTTGATATGGTTGAGACAGTTGGGCCCTATATAGTTGTAAATATTGTATAAATATTATCTATCTATCTATCTATCTATCTATCTATCTATCTATCTATCTATCTATCTATCTATCTATCTATCTGTCTATCTATCTATCTATCTATCTATCTATCTATCTATCTATCTATCTATCTATCTATCCGTCTGTCTGTCTGTCTGTCTGTCTGCCTATGTATCTATCTATTCTTATTATAAATCAAAAACTATTTGCACATTTCTAACAGCAGGTCAGAACTGAACATTTGTAGTGTGGAAATGTAATTTTTGTTTGGCTGGTTATTTTCTGCTTGTTTGTTGGGGGGCACTCTCAAAAAGCCTGTGCATCGTAACACTGTCATCTATTAACACTGAAGCTGTGATACTGCTGCCATGTTAATACTGTAAATATGAAAAGATCTGTATGTTTAGCATGCAAAGTTATGTTTTTTTTTTCATTCTTTTTTGTTTTTCTTTTTTATTTTGCCTGTTTTTATTTTTTTTATTTATATATTTTTTTGTTTCTTCATGCCCTATCAAAGCGTATCTTTTAGATCAAGATGAAGTTTTATGAAATATCAACTTTAGATATGCTAATATTTTGTTAATATGTCATTATCTTGTTAATGTTCATTGTAATTGTCATACACTTTTCTGAGAGCATTAAATACAGACCAGGACAAAGGACCAGTTAACACCTCCACCCACCTACATGAGACAGAAACAGAAGAGAAGCCAAACCACAAACAGTCATTTCAGCTCTTTTCTCAGACATCACACACAAGGCCACTGTGGTTGGAAACATTAAAGGTTGCTTTCAAGTGCATTTCTCAACTGTGCATGCTGCATAAAGTTATTCTGTGTGTGTGTGTGTGTGTGTGTGTGTGTGCGTGCGCGTGCGCGTATGCGCGCGTGCGTGTGCGTGTGCGCGTGCGGGTGCATGTGTGTGTGTGTGCATGTGTGTGTATGTTTGTGTGTGTGTGTGTGTGTGTGTGTGTGTGTGTGTGAGAGAGAGTCAGTGTGCCCGTGTGTGTGTGTGTGTGCGTGTGTGTGTGTGAGAGTGAGAGTGAGAGTGAGAGCGAGAGTAAGAGTGAGTGTGCGTGTGTGCATGTGCGTGCGTTGGTGTGTTTGTGTTTCTGTGAATGTGTATGTGTTTCTGTGTGTGTCTCTATGTGTGTGTGTGTGTGTGTGTGTGTGTGGGTCTCTGTGTGCGCATGGGTGCGGGTGTGTTTGTGTGAGTGTGTGTGCATGTGGGTGGGTGGGTGTTCATATATTTGTGCATTGTCAATCTAATGCTTTTCAAAGACCTACTGAGCTGAAATGTTCTCTCTTCTTTCGAGTGCTAGAAATTTCCATTGACCCTCTCTGTATCTCTGTTAAAGATAAACTAAGCACACACTGCAATTTGTCACTTTACGGGGCACTTGTTTACCCATAAAGAATCGTGTTAACCATACTGATAATTAATTGCAGTTTGACCTTTAACAACATAAAGTTTTGTCTCAGTTTAACAGTTGATATTGAGAAGCTGTAAACTGCTCTGTTAATGTGGACACAGAGCTGATCTATGGGGGTTGGACTACAGTTACTACATGTTGGGAACATCTCCAGGTGACCTGGTAGATCCAGATTCAATACAAAACATAAGAAAATACCTATACCCACATTAGTCATCATCACATTCGTCACCTGATGGTTTACAAGGCTGTAGATGGGTTTAGGAGAATTAAGACAGGAAGACTCTCTCACAGTGACTAAAGCTTGTGATTAATAATGAATGTGAGTAAATACTGTGTGAAAATGAAATGTTATGTTCTTGCAGTGCATTTTGTTTGGAAAAGAAAAAAAATGCATTATAACATTGATGTAAAGTAGTACAAGGTCATGGAGAATGGAGGGGTTTGTATGTGCAGTGTGTAAAGGAAAGACTCAGGTGGACAGGAGGAGCAGAGTGGGCATCAGAAAGGCGATAGAACCCAGACCACCAGGAGGAGGATTAAGAAGAAGAAGAAGAAGAAGAAGAAGAAGAAGAAGAAGAAGAAGAAGAAAAGAGGGGGAAGGGAGGAAGAGAGACAGGGAGCCTTGGAAAACTGTGATCAATAAGGATAACAGATGCACAAGTGGAAACAAACAAACAAACGAACAAACAAGCAAATAAGGATGTCTAATACATATGTGTTACATTCTTTTTCACAGCCTAAAAGCAGATACAGATGTGGAAACAAACAAACAATAAAGCAAAAAAAAACAAAAACAAAAAAAAACCCTATTTATTTAGTCTGTCATAGAGTTACTTTGATGACATACATTAAGATATGAATGGTCGGTTATATGTACTCCTTTTGATGCTTTAGTGTAAAATCTATGTCAAATTTTGAATTGGGCCATATGAGTTCTCTTACAGTAGCTCATATTCTTTGCATTGACAATTTTCTCTCACATCCATGGATCAGTAGAAACTCATAAGCCTTGTTGTCCAGTAAATGTACATTATGTTCCTCGAAGTGAAGATTGTCAGAGATGGAGTGTACTTTTTATCCTTTCATTTTTACCAGTTGGTTTTGTGATAGTAACACCATAAGGAACAGTAAGGGCTCTTCATTCGCTCCATGACAAAATACTGAAATGCAAGTAAGGATCTCTCTCTCTCTCTCTCTCTCTCTCTCTCTCTCTCTCTCTCTCTCTATATATATATATATATATATATATATGAACTACATACCAGAACTTTTGACCAAAGAAGGTCACTAGGGTATCTTGGCTGCTCTCATTATCGCAGATGACGTGATATGTTATTTTATGTAATGTCTCCCTCTGCTGGACTCAGACTGAAGTTCAGTTGGGCTTCACATCCTCCTCCTAATCCAGCTGTAGATGAGACTCCTTTTATCAGATGTATGACACACTAGATACACCATAGGTCCAAATGCAGTGATACCAGAAACTCATACAATTGTGTTTCAAAAGAGTACGTTAGCATGTCATGATGGAAATTTACTCTTCAACAGAAATTAGAAGCAGTGAAAGCATTGACAATAGAAGAAGTCATTTATTTTTAGCTTTAAAAGACTGGATGTCCAGTTACATAAAAATGAATGAATAAAGCGGTATTTATCATTGCATTTTGAACTGGGTTTGAAAACAACAGATTGTTAAATAAGACTCCAAAACCTTATGTAAAACGTACAAGCAATTACACTGTTTTGGTAGTGACTATATATAACCAATATTTATTAGGAAATATGTAACTATAACTTTATAAATGCTTAATACTTATTTAATACTTTCAAAATTTAGGCACACGCTTAAACTTAGTTAACAAAAATAGATTTTATCTTTAGACTGCTGGAAACATTGGCATGAAACAATGAATGCATGTATACAGTTAGTCAGAAACTGAAACAAATACAAACATGACCCTAACCCTAACCATAACCCTAACTGAAATACATACAAATATGAATGTTAGTCAGAAAATGTTATTCTCATACCATTCAATGCTTCTCTCATCAACAGACAATAAAATTACTGCTGTTTGCAGATATACCAGCATGCACAAAAATAAACATGCACAAGTAGGAGAAAAAAGCAGGGTGAGAAACCTTCCCCTGGACGATTCAGCTGAAGTAGGAGGAGCAGCAGGAGAAACTGAGTCAGGAGCAGAGAAAGGGAGCTGGGAGGCAGCAGGAGCAGACTGGATGGCAGTGGAAGTGTGAGATGTGGAGGATAAAGTAGACTGCAGTCATCTACTCCTGGTTTCTTCTATATCCTGACGTCGACTCTCAGCTCCCGCGACATATTCCCGTGTGGTCAGATCTATGTGCAGATGTAAAGCACCACTAGAGACACTGAAATCCTGGAATTTTCCCTGCTGCATCCATTTGGGGGTTAAGTCTTCTGACATGAAGAGACTGAATACAAGTACAGAAAAGTCTTTAACTGTCAATGAATAGGCAGAGTTCAGTTAACAAAACACTGGCTACTGGGCAACTAGGTAGACCTGGGACCCCACCATTCCTACTGAGGTCAGGTAAGAAACAAAGGTCTTTACACCAGAGGGCAAAGGGGAGAACAGGTCTAAATAGACAGAACAGGGATAATCAGAGAGAAAAAGGCTAACATGGGAACAAGGTTAACAAAGTCAGAAGAAATATGGTTTACAGAGAAATTAGGAAACAAGGAACAACACGCAGGTCAGTACAAACAGTTAGTGATTTTTCAAAGCGCCTGTGAAAACATCACAGTGTATATATAGACTGACACAATAAGTGAACAAAACGGACAAGTGCACATACACTTGGAGAACAAGGTGATTAGCCAATCAGGTCCAAGTGGATTTTGACCAGAAGACAGGAAGCTAAAGACAAAGGTCTGACAACACACATTCAGATTTGTGATTTTCACTCTTTTATTAATATGTAGGATTAGTAGACAGGGCCTGACTTTCCACTCGTCTCACTTCATATGAGGGAAATAAATAAAGAAATAATCAAATGAAATTCAACCTGACATCTTAACACAATGGTACATCAGCAGTCTCACAGTCTGTTTAAGATGCTTTTGTCATCTGTAAGATTACAGTTTTCCTGTTAAAACAATAATAAGCCTTCAACTCTAAATAAACTGTCTGTCAGTTATCTTTTCTCACTGTCCTGATGTCTTACTGTCTTTCTCATTGTACCCAGGCATGGTCAGTGCCAGTTAAAATGGTGTGAGTGTGTGATGGGGAGTGTAATGATGGTGTTATTATACCTGTGGTTGTGTTTGAGTTCAGCTGTGAGTAAACTGTGTCCTCCTGTGGTGTGTTGGTCTTTTCTGATGGAAGAGAAAAGGTGATATAAAGTATGATTTTGACTTCTCAGGAAATACACAAACAACATGTGCTGTAGAATCCCACACATAATGATGCTTTTAAATGTTCATGTATTGGGTTGTTTTGATTGTGAGGTAAAGTGGATGTACCTTTTCCCTTTCATATTTCAAAAAAGTTAATGTTTTTCACCTGAACATTAGAATAATTTGCATTGCTCTGTTCATCCACAGGATCTAAAATTCAACAACAACGATAACAACAGCAAAGACTTCAAACTACAATTAAACAGCAGTCAGTTTAATAAATCAATTACTGTCACTGGTCATTTTTAATCATGTGTGATCTACAGCTTTATTAGACTGACAGAGATATTAAAATGATTATCATGAGTCATGGTTAAAGTTGAGTTTAGGGCACAATCAAAGGACATGTAATCACAGTGTATGTTAGTTATAGGCTTTACCTCTGTTGTCCCTATCTGGAGTGTCAATATCGTCATAGGTGTAGCGCGGTGAAGAAAATGTATTTTAGATACATTAATGTTAAGTAATTAGTAGGTAATTTAAAGTTGATATAGTTCTTAGTTATTCATTAGAATTAGTTCATTCATTTGCATTAAGAGAATTCATGCAATAAGTTTAGATTATGTATTTGCCTAGAAAGTTCGATTGGGTCATTAATGGGAATTCTGGGATATGTATTTCATGTGTGTATGTATATGTGTTCCAAGTTCTTATTAATATTTGTTCTGATGTACTGATTTTATATGTTGTGTGAATGTATAAAATGTAGTATTTTTGTTATTTCAGTGTAGAAATATAGTTTATAATTAGTAGAGTTAATACCTATGACGTCAGAGGTCATGGAAGAGAGCAGAGAGAAGAAAGGCGGAGAGAGAAGAGCAGGTGCGCCATTGCGAGACAGAGCCTGAGTTTTGTACAGTATAAATGTATAACGTGAACAACGTTGTAATTCTCGAATACTGCCTTTTAGTTTTTAAGGTACTCGAACAGAATACCCATAAAGAGCAAGAAAGATAGTATCGTGTTTTGCTGTTGGTAAGAATTAAGTCGACGGAGCCTTGCCGTTTAGCTTAACCTGTTGAGGATTGCTACGGAGGACTTTGCTGCTACTCGCGGAAAGACTGCTTCGGGATTTTGGATCTTTGCGGGATTTTGGTGCTTGTTGCTGTTGCTACGTGGGACATGCAGACATTGTCGGACCGGTAAACCACCCGAGACTGTGCTGGAATAAGGTACTGTGTGTGTTTTTTCCTTTTTGCTCGTTACCGAGTGAAGCGGCCATTTTGTGCTGGGCCACAGCGAACCCGAGCAACGACTCAGGCCTGCAACGGTTTTGTTTAGAGTCATTTGCCGGCTTAGGTCTAATCAGTGTGTGTGTGTGTGTGTGTGTGAGTCCGCGGCGTGTGAATGTGTTAATGAATGTTATGCTCATGTATTGTGTTGCTGCAAAATGTTATTAGATCATTGATCATTGCTGAGGTATTGACAAATACTTGTTTTTTTTCACTGAGTGAATTTTGTTTAATAGTTCTGTAATACCAAATTTGATTGCTTGTGAATATTTTGGTTGTGTTGACATCTATTTTTCCAATAAGTAAATTGTTTTGTGTTTAAATTTAAATCATTCGGTTTCTGGAGTTTATTGTTAGGTAAAGAACAAGAGTTTGGGGTTAGAAATTTACCATTTAAATTAACAGTGGCACATAAATTAATTTCTAGGAGTAATACAAGAACCCAGGACGCCCTTTTAGCATCAGGTGTAGGGTCTAGGGGCGTTACACAAAATGGAGGCACCGCTGGGATAATTTCCCACTGTTAAAACCCCCTTTTTTTGAAGAAGTCATAGTTGTTAAAGAGAAGTTTGTAATTGAAGTTTTATTTGTTGCTTTGATATTGAACTCTGAGTATGGCGTTAGGAAGTAGCTCTGTTTTACAGGGTGAACTTGTGAATTGGTGCAGAGAAGCGCAGATTGATACAGACCATGCATTGTTACTGATTGGTGTTCCCGCTGAGGTTGAGGTAGCCTGTATTGAAGACACGGTTCAAACTGTAAGAGTCTTGGGCAGAGTACGTGTCAGAGATACGAAGATAGGCCCAACTGCAACAAGTTTGTTGGTGCTATGTGAATGTCGTGAGAAGATAGATCCGACTCGTGTTCCCCCTGAGGTGTTGCCTATGGATAGTGAGGAGGCATGGAAGATTGTGGTTGTCGGAGAAACTGAGTCTGCCTCTGATGGCTTTGCTACAAAACTTTCCAGACTTCTCCAGAGTGAAGGCAAATCTATGACTGATGTACAGGCTCTGCTTTCCCCTCTTTCAGTTAGCTCTCCTGAATCAGTTATACGTGCAGTTGGAGAACTGCTAGAAAAGACGACAAAACATTCCAGTGAAGGCACAGCTTACAGGCGTTTGCGTGTTTTCTCGGGTGTTGTTCCTACTCCGGCTGGAGAGGAAACAATGGAGAACTGGATGGAACAGGCTAAATTGCTGATTGCAGAGTGTGAATGTACTGAAAAGGAAAAGCGTAAGCGTATAGTTGAAAGTCTGAAGGGTCCCGCCCTAGAGATTGTCAAGGCTGTTAGATTGTCTAGTAAAGATGCTAGTGCAGCAGAGTATCTACTAGCACTGGAAAGTGCGTTCGGGACATCTGAGTCCGGTGAAGATTTGTACTTCGCTTTCCGACTTCTTCGTCAAAATCCTGGTGAAGCTCTATCAGAGTTTCTCCGTCGAATGGAGAGGTCATTGACAAAGGTAGTACAGAAGGGAGGATTGCCACCTGGGCAAGTGGATAGAGCTAGGGTTGAGCAGCTCATCAGAGGGGCTGTAGAGTCTGACATGATGCTGCTTCAGTTAAGATTGAGAGAAAGGAGGGAATCGCCGCCCACTTTCTTGAGTCTCCTGAATGAGATCCGTGAGGAAGAGGAAAATGAGGCCATAAGGCGCAAGTTGAATGCTACCGTAAAGCCTGTGTTCCCTCAAGATTTTTTACAGTCGAGCCAAACTGAGATCCAAGAGCTAAGAGCTGAGGTTAAAGAGCTGCGTGCCAGAATAGAAGGGTCACATAACCCGCCTGCAGTGCCCAAAGCCCCAGAACCTAAAGTGAAGTATTCCGCTAAGAGTGCTGAGACTCTGCCAGACCCCGATGTGCAGGAGTTGAAGAAGCAAGTTCGGCAACTGCAACACCAGTTGACTGTTATGAGTGTAGAACATAGTTCATTGCCGAGGAGAAATCCAACTCAGCAGCACATCATGCGTTCCACTGAGAGAGGTAGGCCTTCTGTGAGCAATGATGATTATTTTTGTTATCGTTGCGGAGGTGATGGACACATTGCGAGTCGGTGTCAAGATCCAGAGAACCCCTCACAGGTGATTCGGAAGCTCATCCGTTCGCTAAGGAGGGTCAAGGGTGGTAGAACTGAGCGAAGTCAAACCCAGTCTGAGAACAGAGATGATGCCTGTTTTTCTAAAAAAGGCCATGTTAGTGCACCTGTACCAAGAAACCTCCCTAGTGGCCTGGTGGGTCCTGCCTCCACTATTTCTGTCAAGGTAAATGGCCACTCATGCAATGCTTTATTGGACAGTGGATCTCAGGTAACCATAATATTTGATAAGTGGTACAAGAAATACTTACCGAAGGTACCTATTCACCCTATCACTGGACTAGCGATATGGGGTTTGAGTTCTTCCAGTTACCCTTACCAGGGTTATATCGTAGTAGATATGGAATTTCCAGCCACACTCACAGGAGTGTGTGGGTCTGTCTCAGTGCTAGCTTTAGTGTGTCCTGAGCCTAGTGGTCCAGACCACGTACCTGCCATTATTGGGACGAATGCCAGTTTGTTCCAAAGGTTAGCGGCTCTGTGCAAAGACACTGATCTTTCAGAGCAGGCGCACTCTTTGAGAGTCTTACCACAGACACCGAAGGTGAGACTTCCACATACTCAAGAGATGGACCTGGATGAGCCCATTGGTGATGTCAGGTGGATGGGCCCAGGCCCGTTAGTTGTTCCTGCTGCAGGTGAGAGATCTGTCATCTGCAAAGTTGAATGTCAGAAGCCCTTGAAAAAAGACATTGTTATGGTTGAATCTCCACCTTCTTTGGCATTACCTGCTGGAGTGCTCATTCAGCCTGTGGTGTTACCATCTTCAGCACTGAATGTCAATAGCTTCCAAGTACTGATAAGAAATGAGACTTTGAGAGAAGCCGCCATGTTGACTGGTACTGTCATTGCCCATGTGTATCCCACTGACACCGTTACTACTGCGCAGAGACTTGAATCTTCATCTAAGGTCATTGATGAACAATTGTTTGATTTTGGTAACTCTCCCATTCCAGAGGCCTGGAAAAAGAGATTGCGCCAGAAGCTGTCTGAAAGGGGAAATGTGTTCTCCTTAGATGAATGGGATGTGGGGCTTGCTAAGGGGGTGGAGCACCACATTAGACTGAGTGACCCCAGACCATTCAGAGAACGATCCAGGCGTATAGCCCCTGCTGACATAGATGACGTGCGCCGCCACTTGAAAGACCTGTTGGCAGCGGGCATCATCAAGGAGTCAAGGAGTCCTTATGCGTCGCCCATAGTCATTGTCAGGAAGAAAAACGGTGGTGTGCGCATGTGTGTTGACTACCGCACTTTGAACAATAGAACAATCCCTGATCAGTATACCACTCCGCGGATTGACGATGCTTTAGCCTGTCTCTCTGGCAGTAAATGGTTCTCTGTCTTGGACCTACGGAGTGGGTACTACCAGATTCCCATGGCTGATGAAGACAAAGAAAAAACCGCCTTTATATGCCCTTTAGGATTCTATCAGTTTGAGCGGATGCCGCAGGGAATCACAGGAGCCCCAGCGACGTTTCAACGGCTGATGGAGAGAGCCGTGGGGGACATGCATCTACTCCAGGTCATTGTCTATCTTGATGACATCATAGTATTCGGCTGTACCCTAGAGGAGCATGAAGAACGACTCCTGAAAGTCCTTGACAGACTGGAAGAGTGTGGCCTGAAAATATCCCTGGATAAGTGCCAGTTGTGTCAGCCACAAGTGAAGTATGTTGGACATATTGTGTCCGCATCAGGAATAGCCACAGATCCAGAGAAAGTGAGTGCGGTTAATAATTGGAAGATGCCCACTGACCTCAAATCTTTAAGATCATTCCTAGGATTCTGTGGCTACTACCGGCGTTTTATCAAAAACTATTCTGCTATAGTCCGACCACTCACAGAGCTTACGAGGGGTTACCCTCCAGCTAAGAATGGACGTAAGGTGAAACAAGAGAATCAGAAGTCCTATTTCAAAGAAGGAGAGCCTTTTGGGGAGCGCTGGGACAAGGAGTGTACCAAGGCATTTCACAACATCATTCATTGCCTCACACATGCCCCAGTGTTGGCGTTCGCTGACCCCTCAAAGCCCTATGAGCTCCATGTAGATGCTAGTTTGAATGGCTTAGGTGCTGTTCTCTATCAAGAACACCCTGAGGGTCTGAGGCCCGTTGCGTTTGCGAGCCGCAAGCTAAGTTCCTCAGAGCAGCGCTATCCCATTCATCAATTGGAATTTCTGGCATTGAAATGGGCGGTCGTGGATAAGTTTCACGATTACCTGTATGGAGCAAAGTTTACGGTGAGAACGGATAATAATCCGCTCACTTACATCCTGACTAGTGCCAAACTGAATGCAACCGGTCATAGGTGGCTGTCAGCCCTTGCCACTTATGATTTCAATATTCAGTATCGTCCAGGACGACATAATGTTGATGCTGACTTGCTGTCACGTCATTTGCCTACCACTGAGATGTCGCCTGATTGGACAGAGATACCTTCCCCTGGGGTTAAAGCCATTTGCCAGATAGCTGTCCCATTGAAGAGAGCAGAACCAGACAGACGACTTATTGACCAGTTAGGAGCCCCTGATCATAGTGTTCCAGATGTCTATGTTTGTCCAACACAGTTAGAAATGAGTCAGTTGGAACAGCTGAGCCACCATGACTTGAGAGAAGCTCAAGAACAAGATCCAGTCATTGGTATAGTGAAAAAAGCAGTGGAGACTGGCCAGTTGCTGTCCATGGCTAGGAGTCAAGACCCAAGCGTGGGGTTACTGCAAAGACAAGGTCCTAAGTTGGTTGTGAAGAACCATCTCCTATATAGGATGGTGAAGAGACAATCTGGAGGTGAGATACGACAGCTCGTCTTACCAGAGAAGTACCGTGAGATGGTCATGAGGTCCCTCCATGATGACTCTGGACACCTTGGAGTTGAACGAACAACCGAGCTCCTAAAAGATAGATTTTATTGGCCCAGAATGACTACTGAGATTGAGAATTATGTTAAGAACTGTGGAAGGTGTATCACTAGAAAATCACTTCCACAACGAGCTGCTCCTTTGAGTCAAATCAAGAGTGATGGACCCCTAGATTTGGTATGTATAGACTTCCTGTCTATTGAGCCTGACTCTAAAGGGATTACCAATGTGTTGGTCATAACGGATCATTTTACTCGGTATGCCCAAGCCTTCCCGTGCAGAGATCAGAGAGCCCTGACTGTAGCCAAGACCCTGTTTGAAAAATTCTTTGTTCATTATGGATTACCTTCACGTATCCATTCAGATCAGGGACGAGACTTCGAAAGTCGCCTTATAAAGGAACTTCTGGGGATGCTGGGAATCCGCAAGTCTCGAACGTGGCCGTACCACCCGCAAGGTGATGCACAGCCAGAACGATTCAATCGGACATTACTGTCCATGTTAGGGACTCTGGATCCTGCCAAACGGTCACAGTGGAGTCAGAACATTAGCCAATTGGTCCACGCGTATAATTGTACAAAGAATGAGGCTACTGGCTATTCGCCTTATCTACTTATGTTTGGAAGAGAAGCCCGTCTGCCAGTTGATGTCTGCTTCAGTACTTCTGTTGATGGGAAAGAAGAGGTGAAGTACCAGCAGTATGTAGAGAACATGAAGAGAGACCTACAAAATGCATATAGACTGGCCTCTGAAGCTTCACAGAAGAATCATGAGAGGAATAAGAGACTCTTTGATAAGAGAGTGAGACACCATACTCTGGAAGAAGGAGATAGGGTATTGATTAAGAATCTTGGTTTGACTGGCAAACACAAGTTGCAGGACAGGTGGAATTCTGTACCATATATTGTGGTGGAAAAGTTTCCAGACTTAACAGTGTACCGGCTGAAACCAGAACGGGGTATGGGAGGTATACGAACTCTTCACAGAGACCATCTGTTACCAATCGGAGAGTCTGTGAGGTTGTTGCCCTCCGAAGAGAACAGACAGAGCTCTCATCAACCTGTGACTAGAGCCCAGATCAAACAGAGACGGGGAAAGAAGGAAACAGGGAATGAGGAAATCAGAGAGGATGACCAAGGTGCATGTGAAGACTCTTCATCAGATGAGGATGATGGGAGGCCTTATTTCTACATCAGAGATGAAGTGAGAGAGATGGTCAAACCCAAGTTGTCTGCTGGGCTTGAAAGTGAAACCCCAGATGAGCGAGTCTCTGTGTCCAATGACCTTGAACGGAATCATTCTCAGGAAGTTGGAGAACCTGGAGAAACCCTTATTGGAGATGAAGCAGGAAGTAACCTACAACCACCCACAGACCCTTTGGTAAACACAGAGTCTGAAGGGGGAGACAATCCTTCCATAAGTAAAGTGGTTGAGAACAAAGAAGCTGCCTGTGAAGATCGCCCTAAAAGACAAACAAGACCTGTGACTCGACTTACCTATGATGAGCCAGGGCAGCCAGTAGATAGGCCACTCACTTTGGTTCACAGGGGTATGGTTGTTCACATAAGTAGTCCATTGTTGGGGAAGAGAAAGTGTGAAAGACTTTGGTGTCACCCTATGGCGCAGTGTTCTAGGTGTGCTGTAACAGATCCTTGCCCTGAAAAGACAGGCCTGATTCATGTCTAGATGGAGGCGCATGGGGACATGCTAGCCTTCAGAAGGGGGAGGATGTAGCGCGGTGAAGAAAATGTATTTTAGATACATTAATGTTAAGTAATTAGTAGGTAATTTAAAGTTGATATAGTTCTTAGTTATTCATTAGAATTAGTTCATTCATTTGCATTAAGAGAATTCATGCAATAAGTTTAGATTATGTATTTGCCTAGAAAGTTCGATTGGGTCATTAATGGGAATTCTGGGATATGTATTTCATGTGTGTATGTATATGTGTTCCAAGTTCTTATTAATATTTGTTCTGATGTACTGATTTTATATGTTGTGTGAATGTATAAAATGTAGTATTTTTGTTATTTCAGTGTAGAAATATAGTTTATAATTAGTAGAGTTAATACCTATGACGTCAGAGGTCATGGAAGAGAGCAGAGAGAAGAAAGGCGGAGAGAGAAGAGCAGGTGCGCCATTGCGAGACAGAGCCTGAGTTTTGTACAGTATAAATCTATAACGTGAACAACGTTGTAATTCTCGAATACTGCCTTTTAGTTTTTAAGGTACTCGAACAGAATACCCATAAAGAGCAAGAAAGATAGTATCGTGTTTTGCTGTTGGTAAGAATTAAGTCGACGGAGCCTTGCCGTTTAGCTTAACCTGTTGAGGATTGCTACGGAGGACTTTGCTGCTACTCGCGGAAAGACTGCTTCGGGATTTTGGATCTTTGCGGGATTTTGGTGCTTGTTGCTGTTGCTACGTGGGACATGCAGACATTGTCGGACCGGTAAACCACGACAAATGAGGTATTGACAAATACTTGTTTTTTTTCACTGAGTGAATTTTGTTTAATAGTTCTGTAATACCAAATTTGATTGCTTGTGAATATTTTGGTTGTGTTGACATCTATTTTTCCAATAAGTAAATTGTTTTGTGTTTAAATTTAAATCATTCGGTTTCTGGAGTTTATTGTTAGGTAAAGAACAAGAGTTTGGGGTTAGAAATTTACCATTTAAATTAACAGTGGCACATAAAT
The DNA here is from genome assembly GCF_902362185.1 of Chanos chanos. Classification (NCBI taxonomy): domain Eukaryota; kingdom Metazoa; phylum Chordata; class Actinopteri; order Gonorynchiformes; family Chanidae; genus Chanos; species Chanos chanos. Next base: position 41,592,120 of record NC_044501.1, on the reverse strand, counting down.
TAATTTCTAGGAGTAATACAAGAACCCAGGACGCCCTTTTAGCATCAGGTGTAGGGTCTAGGGGCGTTACATAGGTGTGAACACTTCCTAAGAAAGAGAGTAAGACATTATGTTTATGGAAGTCCAGTATGTAAACATCACTGTGTATGTTAACAGTAAACTTTACCTCTGTTGCCTTTATCTGGGCTTTCTATCTTATCATAAATGTCAGCAGTTCCTATGAAAAGCATTATTAAAACACAGTACGGTTATGAGTGTTCAACTGTGACTTGCTGACTCTTCTGATTAATTACATTCTTCAGAAGAGTCAACAAGTCACAGTTTTGTGATTTTAAATCAACGGAAAACAAACTCTCTAAATTTTAAGGAAAGATGCAAGCGTTTACCTTCTGGTTTTTTTTCAGCAGTAAAAATGGATCATTAGAATGATGATCACAAAGACAACACCCAATCCCACCACCACTCCTACTGTTACAGCAGAGGATCCGTCACCTGAGTTGACTAACACATGAATATTCCTCAGTAGTATACTGACATTACTGTAGTACCACACTGGAGTTACAAACAGACAAAAATGATTTTCAATTACTTCTGACAGTGATCCAGCTCTTTGGTGACTCTCCTCTCTCTGGGTGTTTACACCAATACAGACCCTCATCTGACTTTGAGACAGTAGGGATGGTCATCTCTCCTGTAGTCTGATTCTGGAGGACTAATCCATCTTTATAGAAATCAGCTCTGAGGTGCGAGGAGTCATATCGATATCTACAGCGCAGAGTCAAAGTATGTCCCTCAGTAACAGGATGGACAGGACTCTCCAGGATCACATCACCATCTATAGAACAGAACACAATTGCATAGACTGCAGAGAGAAAAACAATACTTTCAATATAGATACTCCAAGACAATTTAACACTAGAAGCGCAGAGCGCCAGTCATTTGACCGCTGTGACGTCTTAGAAGAGGCGGCGTACTCGTTTGACCTACTTATACCTAGAAGTGCGGACTACCGGTCATCTAACTCGATGAAATTACAGGACCCTCCTTTCATGACTTTTCCTAGACTTGTGCTTTTTATCACCCAGCATCCTTACATTTTCAAAATCACCCCGGTACAAGCTAATTTTAAGCTATTTTGCTCCTATTTCTGTGAAGTTGCTGTCAGCCTTGCGTTCAGTCATGTTGTTTCCTGCTGCGATTCTCTTTTCTTTCAACAGATGTTGCAAGGGTTCACTCGTACTAGTTTGCTGTCATTCAGACATGTGAGTAAGATTTGCATTTATAGCAACATAATAGTGTGTGTGTGTGTGTGTGTGTGTGTATTGCAAAATGACGACAGTCACTTTAATAACATACCTAATCATAATATGACTTTGATAGTTTGCCGACATTTTGCAAATGGTGACCCATTCAATATAACAACTCCCTTTGAGGGCAATTGGCAGGTGATAAAAGGAGATGACCTCATGTCCAGTATTGTTATTATTCACAGTGACGTTTCTGATACAATTATAGAGTTACAGATTAATATTACATAATGTGCAAAAGTGACAACAATAATTTAATAACTATGAAGCGCAGAAATATATTATCTTTTGGGTTATATTTACATAAGTCCTGTTTGTTAAACATTAAAAAAAAAGTTCTGTGTGTTTGGACAAGGATTAGAATTTCGATGCTTCAACAATATATAGCTCTCTGCTTCACTATGTATCATCACTAATAACACTACATTGCAATTTTACAAATAATTTTTCACAGATATGTCTTAAAATTGACTGTTGAGACTGACCTGTCACTGTAATGTTGAGAGGATTACTGTTCCCTCCAGAGTCAGACTGACACCAGTACACTCCACTGTCTGATGACTGGAGGGAGCTGATGCTACATGTAGATCCTGTTACTGATCCCCAGTCTGATGAACAGTCTGACACCTCTCCATTATCTGTGTATCGTCTCACTGTCCATCCAGTAGAGTTACTCTGTACCTCACAGCTCAGTGAGAGAGAATGAGATGTAAAGTGTTGAGTTGTGTTGGGACTGATGATCAGAGAGGCTGGAGGAGACAGGGCTGAGACACAGAGAGACAGAGTTGGAATCTATTTTTTATTTGATTTATATAAAAATGGAGGAGACAGAACTAGTGGGGAAGCACATTCCAAAGCCATTTCAATATATTCAACATCACACAATAAACAGAGACAAGCTCAGAATCAACAGCAAAAAGATACATTCAACACCTAATCAAAGAAATCAAACATGCAAACAAAGAACAAACGAACTAACAAAAAAGCATAGGTACAAACTGGGCCATGAAAAAGACTGTAGGTATCAAGAGAGGCAGTAAACAGAGAAGCGCACACCTCTAAGATTATTTCTTTATAGAAAACAAGGTAAATTGAAATCTTAACAAATTAGTTACCCAAGTCTGAAACAACAAAAGACATCACCTCTCTGGATATTAAAGAAAATTAAAATCACACTTTACTTTGGTTAAATGCGGCTCACTAAGTTCACCAAGTTTGTTTGACCTATCAGTTCTAATTTTATTCACTAATTAAAACTTCAATTAGGTTATCTCTAACCTTTTATCGAGCCCTATTTAGTTAGAAAAGTACCAGAATGGTATTTCAAAATGTTATTTTGGAATATGTTGTCTAATTATATTGTTTAATACTTATGTTTCTTCCTTCTACTTTTAGGTACTTTAGTTCACCGCAGTTTTGCTTCCCGGTACGTACATTGTCATTTTAGAACCAAAAGACACAGTTAACTTACAATTTCGTCAACACATCACAATTTCAACACATCACATTCATAGCAAAACTGCAAGTCAATCAGCTGATTTCAAAAGTTTGTGCACAACGTTCAATCTTTCAGTTTTCTTAGAGTCAAGTTCTTCAAATAAGAAGAAAATTATATATCCGACCGTGTTAAATCCTCCATTACCACTATTCCACTGCTGCGGTACCGGTGCCTAATCGAGTACCGGGGCCGCGCTTTTCCACTGACAAAATACTGGTGCCGGAGCTGAAAAGCTGGCACCGGCACGGCACCACAGAATTGCTGGTCCCAAAAGTTGGAACCGCTGACGTCAGAGGCTATGGAAATAAAAACCACGCGAGAACCAATCAGTTCAGCGTTTGATGTGTTTGGTACATGACGTTCTCTAGAGAGGCGGGAGTAACAAAAAACGTCGGACCAAGTAGCGGTAGGCTAAAGGATATTTGTAACATGAAAATATGTATATGATTAAAAGATGTATGAGCAACAATGTGTGTCTACATCAATACGGGCTGTTGTTTACTTTGTTACATGAACGTAATCGGTCCCAGAGTGGTAGAAAAAGACACTCTCTCTCGGCTCTGGCTGGTGCAAATAAACCACTGCAGATCCTCATTTAAACACTCGTTTTAACTTTTGAGCTAGGTGACAGACTTACTATTTTCATGAATTTTGCACCCAGAGCGAAAAGGTATAGGACAAAATTCGTGAGGTGTTTCGCTGTGTGGAAGCCTAGCGTAAAAGTAAATTTATAAAAAGCAAGCAGATGCGTTCTGTTCGACATTATTTTTTTTCCCCCCACGGAAATTCCCCAAACTTTCACTATGTAGCGTTCGGTTCCCAAACCAGTGGAAATGCGGGCCGGTTCTCAAAAGGCACCAAGGCAGCACTGGCTCCGTACCGGCACGGGCACGGGCACGGGCACCAGCACCGTCCTAGTGGAAAAGAGCTCCATGTTGCGAAGCTGTCCGCTCTCGTGTTCGTCCCTTCTCTTGGGTAGGCTCGTCATCTTACTTTGTTGTCACTTCGGTGCTATGGTAGTTCCTCCGTAGAAAGTCGGTTCGATTAATACATCCAAAAAAAAACCCTGACCTGTATAACAGGATTACAGTCCACGAGTCCACATCATATCTTTTGGCATCACAATAACTCAATATCACACTGTCTTTTTCCAAACACGTGTAACTCAGCTACGTTAACTTAACCAGCTTGCTAGCGGCATACTAGCTGACTAGCAACTTATATAATCACACAACATTTCCATGCATTTGCAAATTTCGAAACTAAGTCTACACAACATTTTTTCACAAATAAAATGCACATTTTTAACTCACCAAATCCCTTTGCGTAAATCACAAAACTAATTTACGTTGATTCAAGTATCTTCAACAAAACTTGTAATCCGTTGTGTCTTTTTCTTCTCTTCTAAGAGTCTAACCTGGATGACCACGGTAAGTATAAACACTAATAAATTTACTTTTAGCGTATTGGGTCTCTTGGATTTCTTTATTTCTTTCCGTTCGTATCGAACATCTTCTTTAGGTTAGATCTCTCTCTTGCAAGTTCTTCTGTTAATTTATCTAGTTCCGTTCTCATATCTCTGGTAGGCAGAGCTAAACCGTTAATTTCTTGAATCTGACATTTGCAGTGCTATTTATTATTACCTGATTGGTTATAACTTGTCTGCATTACTTTTATTGTTTATTCCTATATTATTTCTTATTAATTTTTTATTTTATTTTATTTATTTAGTATTTATTTTTTTTTTACTTCTCCTTTCTACTACTACATTTTAAGCCCTGGTTACACTAAGTTCTTGGGAGTGCACATCACGGAGGACCTCTCCTGGTCCTCACATGTCACTGCGCTCTCCAAGAAGGCCCAGCAGTGTCTCCACTTCCTGCGGCACCTGAAAAAGGTGAGTCTCCCCCCATCCATACTCACCACATTCTACAGAGGCACCACAGAGAGCATTCTGACCAGCTGTATGACTGTCTGGCATGGGAACTGCAAAGCCTGCGATCGCAAGTCCCTACAGTGGATGGTGAAGAAAGCTGACAAGATCATAGGAACTGCTCTCCCATCCATTCAGGCCATCGACAATGCACGGTGCACCCGAAAGGCCCTCAGCATCGTGAAGGACCCTACCCACCCTTCCCACATCCACTTCACCCTCCTACCCTCTGGCAGGAGGTACCGGAGCATCCGTGCTGCCTCCACCAGACTATGCAGCAGTTTCTTTCCTCAGGCTGTGAGGTTCCTCAACAGCTTTAACACTCAGAACTTCCAAACAGCAACTCTCTGACCCCTTCCTTTGCACAATAAACTGCACTAATTACACAATCAACAACACCTCAAACAACTCACCTACCTGCACAATGCCAATGCTGTTGCCAGAAATTCACTGTCCGTGTCAGGTGTGCTTGTCATGTCCAGATTTGTAATATGTAGGGATTTTTTTTTTTTTTTATCTTTATCTTGTAGAAGTTTTACTTTTTACTTACTTAGTACTTTCTTTACCCAGTACTCTCTGTCCTTACTCAGTACTTTCTGTTTTTACTCAGTGCTTTCTGTCCTTACTCAGTACTTTCTGTTTTTACTCAGTGCTTTCTGTTGTCATATTTATTGCTCATTTTTTCCCCCTCAGTATTTATTGAGCCTTATTTATTGTTCTATGTGGTATATATTTGTTATTTGTTTTATGTGGCACTGTGGTCCTTGTGTAACGCAATCTCGTTCACCTGTATGAGTCATGCATATGTGGATATGACAATAAAAGCAGTCTAAGTCTAAGTCTGCTCCCTCTAGTGGACAAATACAGGATTCCCAAGGGTTCCCCATTATACATCACTGTCAGTGTAGATGAGGGTAAATTATGAAATGGTGAAGCACTGCAATTTCAACAGCCACAATAATGTAGGAGACAAATAATATTACATATGATTATTGTACTTTCCACAATTTTTCGCCGTCTCCTACTTACATGAGACATTCTCTAGCACTGATGTCCTACTGACATTATGGGAGATGATATCATTTGTGTAATGTCTCCCTCTGCTGGATTTAGACTGAAGTTCAGTTGGGCCTCAGATCCCTTAAGAGTCCTAACCTAGCTGTAGATGAGGATCCTGTCATTAGACATATGACACACTAGATACATCACATAGACATTATGAGATGGCAACCAGGTTGTATTTTAATGTCTTTTGTCAGAGGAAAAGGGAGAGACTGGTGTTGTTAATTATTGTCTCGGTTATGACTTGATACAGAGGAACTCATCTGTGAGCACTGGGTGTTTTGTGTAAGAGTTTGACTTCCACAGAGACATGTTAGGTTTATATGTTTTATATTAATCCACCTCTTAGAGAAGCTGAAAAAAAGAAGAAAATCATATTACTTTTCTTGTTGAGCAAATAAGGTGGGCTGGAACTCTTAGTCATGCAGTGGAGAAAGCCCCTGGTAACACTGGACCTAAAATTGGCCTCTAAGTGATAAACCAAACTAACTCAGTCAATAGCTATAAGGAATTTATTTGATGTAAAGACATGAAGAACAGTCAGCAGCAAATACCAGTGAAAGCATGTGAGAGCAGCAGTGCACCTGTCATTAAAACCTGTATATTTCTGTTATTCACAGAAGATAAAGTGACACTGAAGTTAACCATAGTACAACCTGTAAGCATTCAGACTGTTACATGTTCATGTTTCAGATCAAACCAAATGGTCACCGGATGAAGAGACCCATAGGGCTCCCTCCTCAAATATTAAAGTGCGTTATGGAACGTTCCAGAAGGATGTTTAGAGTGAGACTATAAACACAAATCCTGACCAAAGTGCAGTGATACCAGAAACTCAAAACTGCGTCTCAAAAAAGTATATTGCATCCAGTGTCATTGGGGAAAGTTGCTCAGAGAGGAATAAATGTATGTTTACACTTAAAACAGAAGATGACAGTTACGTAAAAGTGAACCAGACTACAACCAAAAGTGACCACTGGGGGCTAACAAGAACACTAAGAGACAGGGTGTGACAGTAAAACAGCAAAACCTGATCTAAACATCTCCATGCTTCAGGAATGATTATATGTATGTGCATTATATGTATTATACGTAACAAGACTTTTATGAATAATATTTATCATTTAAATCAGTTAATGAGTAAATACCTCTTTTTCCTTAATCAGGTAAATTACAATAAGTAAAGAAAAACAGGTTTGAAGTGAAATTTATTGAATTAATTGAGTCTATTAAATACATTGATATTGATCAAAAATTGACACATATTGATCTATGGAATCATCTATGTGACCACATACATGTTTTAAAACACATAGATACAAACTGAAATACATAACAATAAACTGATGTTGCTAAGAAAATTATACTTACACTGTTCTATGCCTGTCATTTTTTATCTCACAAAAATAAACTAATCTTTGCAAAGTATGTGTGTATGAACAATTTCTTTAAAAGAAAAGACATATGCATCATCTGAGAGGTCTATCAAAAAGAAGAAACAATATGTATAAATTGTATTTATTCTAAAAAAAAGGAAATTTTAACACAGCTCTTCTTTTTTAAGCCTATCAGCGCATTTTCAGTTCTCCTTGTAATGCATGATATCTGACACAATCAATATTGTTATATCATATTAAATATTTACATTAAACGGCAAAGTCGCAAACTTCTCAGAGTCTTTCCCTGTCATCTTTTACATTGTGCTGAGAAATGACTCTATACTTCTTGTGTGATCATATAGAGAAAATCACATTGTAAATCTTATAATTGACGGATTATAATGTTTCTTTGACTGCATACTGTCTCTTGTCTCCATGAGACTGAGCTGTAAAACAAACACAAAAACAAGACAAATTAATCATTTGAACTCCAAAACTCTTTTTTAGCATTCATCTTTTATCAGTGTGTTATAAGAGAAACAGATCATTCATTTAGAGTGTGAAATTAAACTTGTGACCTTCTGTAGTGAGAGACTGCTCACCTCCAGCCCTCATGCATTTAACCCCAATCACAGTGGTCACCAGCAGATATGGAGAAAGTACCAGTAGAGAACAGAGCAGTCTGGGGAGAGAGATGGAGTCTTCTGAACCTGAAAGCGAACATGCACACACACACACACACACACACACACACAAAGACAGAGAGAGAGAGAGAGACGCACACATTCTGTGGGAAAAGTGATGGTTCAATAGTGTTCATCTTGAGTTCTTTTTCACCCAATAAGTGCAGTGTTCAGAGATCCCCATAGTCATTCAGTGTACAGATGTTTTACAGATGCTCTTGCAGTTCAGAACGAAGTTTATTAGAGATACTATAAGAATTTGATTGGCTGAAGAGACCAGGCACTGGATTCCTCAAAAATCAGTGATGATCAAAATGTTAACATCAGAACCAGCACAAAAATGACTCTGCTTAGCCAGGAGTTAGGACCATATTAAAAATTATTATTATACGGCGTTGTTGAATACTCGATTCTGATTGGTCAATTACGGCACTCTACAGCCTGTTATTTCTGACTGTTATTCCGCCGCTATGAATAACAGACCATTACGATGGATTTGCTTTTTTTTTTTTTTTTTCTAATTTAGCGGAAGCAATAAAATAATTTTTAAACCAACACTTTTGGTCAAATTATTGATTTCTTTAATAAGTAGCCGTGTAATAAGAAGACTGTTAGGGTTTATTTTGCAATAATAACTGGCTCCTTGTGCATTATCCCCTACTTATCTCACCTCTGACAATGACTGTGACAGTGATCCAGCTCTTTGGTGACTCTCCTCTCTCTGGGTGTTTACACCAATAGAGACCCTCATCTGACTTTGAGACAGTAGGGATGGTCACCTCTCCTGTAGTCTGCTTCTGGAGGACTAATCCATCTTTATAGAAATCAGCTGAGGGGTCATTTCGATATCTGCATCTCAGAGTCAAAGTATCTCCCTCAGTAAGAGGATGGACAGGACTCTCCAGGATCACATTACCATCTGTAGAACAGAGCAAACATTAATGATTTTAATATAGATACTTCATAACCATTTTAAAAATGATATCATCTCTGAGGTAATACTTATATGAGTTGTGGCTGTTAAACTTTAAATGATGTTCTGTGAATTTGGACAAAGATTAAAATTTCGATGCTTCAACATTATTCAACTTCTTGACTGTGCATCATCACTAACAATAAAATACAGGTATTTTCTCTCAGTGAGGACAAAAAATTTTTCACATATATGGTTTAAGTGTGACTGTTGAGACTGACTGGTCACTGTAATGTTGAGAGGATTACTGTTCCCTCCAGAGTCAGACTGACACCAGTACACTCCATTGTCTGATGACTGGAGGGAGCTGATGCTACATGTAGATCCTGTTACTGATCCCCAGTCTGATGAACAGTCTGACACCTCTCCATTATCTGTGTATCGTCTCACTGTCCATCCAGTAGAGTCACTCTGTACCTCACAGCTCAGTGAGAGAGAATCAGATGTAAAGTGTTGAGTTGTGTTGGGACTGATGATCAGAGAGGCTGGAGGAGACAGAGCTGAGACACAGAGAGACAGAGTTTGAGCTCAAATTTGTTCAGGCTTTGAGATCAGAAACAGATGCTGAGAAGAAATGTTATTACTCCATGATTAACAGTGCTGTTAACAGGGAGGGGAAACACAACCATATTAAAATAATTTTTAAATCAACATTTGCACACATAAACTCCTGTGTGTTTAAGAGCAGCAGGGCTGAGAGTGTAGGAGCCTCCAGCTCCTCTGCTGCTGTCTGAGAGGAGTTCTACAGAGTTAGAATGAACCCTGGGTAACCCATCTCTGTAGAGAATGACTCTGTACCAGAGGAATGTCCAGCCTGTAGAGGAGTCTTTAACCTCACAGCTCAGAGTCACTGAGTCTCCTTCAGTCAACCACATCTTTGGAGAGACACTCATAACGTATTGAACTTTTCTGTGCTGATGAATACAGACATTTGCACTTTTTCTCCAGATTATTTTCTCAGAATTGTAGTGATCTGTCTCTTCTCTAAGAAGAAAAATCTAAGCAGATCTGGTACTGATGGTATAATTATATATCAGTCTTATAAAACAGCATAAAATAAACTGGTTAAAGTGAGACATTCCGTTATTGTGCTGTCGGAGAAAAGTAGAATGTAAGCATTGTTACAGAGCTTTCTCTAAGAAATATCAGACCACTGGATGAAAATCACTCTAAAAGAAAATCTAAAGAAACAAACAAAAACCTAGTTATCAATGCAGTTCTAAACATCACTGTTATGTTGCAGTGTCAAGGACTTGAGAAAAATAATAGTTTGGTGTGAATGACCTTTCCCAGACCTTACAATTAACACACTCCTTTCTGCCATTTAATTTTTGTATAATAATAGTGTGTGTGTGTATTGTTACAGTGTCAGCAGACATGTCAGAGAAACCAGACTGACTACAGGAAATCCTCAGACAGTAAAACAAAGAAACAGAGAAAAAACATGAACCTCTGGATTCACCAGCGCAGAGTTACACATCAGAAATATATTATACAATTATAGATTTGACAGAAAATGTTTTGGATGCTTGACCTCTCCAAGAACTCACAACTACCAGCTACTGCACTTTCTTCATACAATACACTGATCACTCACCTCTTACACTGAGAAAAACAGAGTTACTTCTTCGTGAGGATGTTGGTCTGTCATCACTCTCTCCCTGACACCAGTACTGATCCTGATGAGCTGCAGCAGCTGCTGTGATGGTGAATTTGTCTCCAGTTAAAGTGTAACCATTAGACTGAGACACTGCAGTCTGAGTGCTGCCTTTATACCACTTATATCTCCAGTTCCTCCCAGACTCTATCACACACTTCAGACTGACTGTCTCTCCACTGTACACAGGACTCCAGTTTGGAGTTATGGTCAGTGTAATTTTGGGCTGCGCTTTAGTTCAAAGGAAAAAATAAATTCATTGAGTGTATAGTTTCTAATACATTAAAAAAGGCATTAAAAGCAGAAGAATTTATCAGTCATAACTGTGAAATGCCATCCATTGAAATGTGTATTTCGATACATCAAAACCAATCATGCTCTGTTTTAGGGTTCATTGATGAACCCTCAGTATGTTGACAGTGACGCAGGATGAGATGAAACATTTAAAACATTTACCTCTTAGTATCTCAACTTTAAAATAAAGCTTTACCTTAAAATCTTTAGTTTAATTTACTGATGAGATGTAATGCAGCATCTCAAAAACCCTCTCATCAGAAAAGAGTCTGGATAGCACTCACCTCTCACAGTCAGAGTAACAGATTTACTGGGCTGTGAAGATGTGGGTCTGTTGTCTCTCTCTCCCTCACACCAGTACTGATCCTCATCAGATTCAACAGCTCCTCTGATGGTCAGTGTGTCTCCATTTACAGTGTGATGTCCAGATGTAGACAAAGTCTGAGTGCTGCCTCTATACCACTTATATCTCCATCCACGTTCAGTCTTTATCTCACACTTCAGACTGACTGTCTCTCCAGTGTACATAATGGTGTCTGGTTTTACTGTCAGTGTAGCTGTTGGTAAGTCTAAGGAAATGAGGAGAGGCAAAGAGGAATAGTTATGGATATAGAAAGAGGAATGGTTATAGAAAGAGGAATAGTTATAGGTATAGACAGAGTAATGGTTATAGAAAGAGGAATGGAACAGATTCATTCACAGTTAACTGTGGTTTGTCTGAGAACTGTCATAACTGGGAAAAAGGTTATTATCAAACAGTCTGCTTGGGTGATATTACTCAGTCATTTAAAATGGATAAAGATTATGAAAAGAGTGATATTTGTGTAACCTCAGAACATGTCACATTGAGACTGACACTCCCATAGTCTTGGCAAATAATGAGACACACATCTTAGAGTATCTCTCTCTCTCTCTCTCTCTCTCTCTTCTCTCTCTCTCTCTCTCTCTCTGAGATGCGTAAAGAATCAATTTTCTGTCAATACTTTTTTCAGTATCAGAATTGGTTTTGTAATGTTACAGACAGCATTTTTCTCCTTTATTCCTCTGTCTTGTACATTACTCACACAAACAGTACTAAGAGACAGAGAAATGTGTAATTTATTACAGATATAACACCCTGTTAACACCCATCCAGTCTACACAGGACTCTCTGCTTCTACAGTCAGTGTTGGTCTGCGTAAAGCTGTGCATATGGATGATAAATGTTATAATGAATAGTATAATAGTGTAGCGTGCAATAACATGATATGGCAGTGTTTATTTATTTATTCATTTTTGGTCAGATATTACTTTACTATTACAGGCTTATTCAGAAATTCAGATTGTGAATATATTTGTAATAATATTTACTCCTTAATGTTTTTCATGACCGTTTACATTCTCAGAAATCTCCAGAAACCCCTTCAAGTTCTGTGCTAAGGACAATGGTTTTCTTACATTTTTACAAATTCTTACATGGAGGTAAATTTTTGCTCAATGTATTCAGTGTGCTATTAGAAGTGCAAATAAATAAACAAATCAGAAAATCACTGGAATCTGAGAGTCTGTATCACACAAGTTACTCACCTCTCACTGTCAGAGTAACAGGACATGTTACACACATATCTCAAAGTATCACACACTTTACTCACCTCTCACAGTCAGAATAACATATTTACTGGGTTGTGAGGATGTGGGTCTGTTGTCTCTCTCTCCCTCACACCAGTACTGATCCTCATCAGATTCAACAGCTCCTCTGATGGTCAGTGTGTCTCCATTTACAGTGTGATGTCCAGATGTAGACACTGTAGTCTGAGAACTGCCCTTTATACCACTTATATCTCCATCCACTTTCAGTCTTTATCTCACACTTCAGAGTGACTGTCTCTCCACTGTACACAGTGGTGTCTGGTTTTACTGTCAGTGTAGCTGTTGGTAAGTCTGTGGACAAGCACAAAAGATTTTTAGCTTTTATTTTTTCTTTTATAAACACAAATGAGAAGATTCAGAGATGAATACTTCAGCTGGAGCATTGAAAATATGTAACAGTCGTTATGACGTTCCACACTCTCTTCTGTATCATGTTCCACACCATCAGACTCGGGGCTTGAACACAGGTCACCAAGGTGTTGGTCAAGCACTTATCTACTAAGTTACCAGAGACTGATGGAGACTCAAATGCAGAGCAACACAAGAATTAGTTCAGGACTTATTACAAAAATAAGAAAATGTAAAAAATCCAAAACAGGGAAAAGGCAGTATGCAGGCGGAATAAGTCCAATACAAACTCTAAATCATAATTCAAAAAGCAGACCAGAGTAAGGTTTGGAAAAGCAGTCAGAATCAGGAAAACAAGGTGACAAGGGACAATCCAAAAGAGGTTACCATGAACAAGCAGAGTCTGACCAGGCACACAATCCACAGGAAAAAAAAAAAAAAAAACAGAAACAAAACAAAACAAAACAAAAAAACACACATACACAAAGGACAAAAGGCTTAGAATTTGAGAGACACAAGGAATCACAAAGACAGAGACAGAGGACTGGGCTTAAATACACTGGCTTAACAAGCAAACAAAGCACATGACAGAGACAATAAGGTCCAGGTGAGCTAGGTAAAGAGAGGGCAGGGTCTACATAGCAAGGACAACAAGGAGTCTATGGTGACCTCTAGTGGTCAGAAATAGTCCAACCTGTGACACACACAGTGAACACAGAGACCTTTATCATCTCCTACTACTGACAACATGAGCCTTACATGTTTAAGTCTCTGACATCAATACTGATTTCACTATAACAGCTGTAACCTGTCTCATAGTAATCAGTAGAAAATGTGAGGATAATAAGTGGTGTTTGAGTTGCCTCATAATACTGATATATTCACAGTCTGGACAGAAAATGAGAGTAAACCAAACTGTATTATCTTATCCCATTAAGAGTTGATTTGAATGTGAGTGAATATGAACAGGGCTGGCACTGTGACTCCTCTCTCACAGTTTCCTCCCACAGTCCAAAGACATGCAGGTTTAGGTGAACTGGAGACACTAAATGCCCCTATATATGACCGTGTGTATGAATGTGTTTGTCTGTGTGTGTGCTCTGCGATGGACTGGCGACCTGTCCAGGGTGTTTTGCCCTATGGGCGCTGGGATTAGGCTCCAGCACCCCCCACAACCCTAACAAGTATAAGCGGCTTAGATAATGAGTGAGTGAGTGAATATGAGTATGACTGGTAACATTTCCCAGTTTTGTGAGTGTGTGACACCACAGATAAAAAGTCTTTCTTCCATTCTAATGGAGGCCAGTTGACTTTGCTTTTAACTTGTGTGACTTTTGTGTTAAAATTCTCAAAGGGTGCCAGTTTATCATATGCATGAAATGCATCTTAGAATATCTCTCCCCCTCTCTCTCTCTCTCTCTCTCTCTCTCTCTCTCTCTCTCTCTCTCTATCTCTCTCTCACACACACACACACTCACACACACACACACAAACATATGACACACATCTCAGACTATCATACACAATACTCACCTTTAACAGTGAGAGTAATTTCATTGCTCCTTTGTGAGGATGTGGGTCTGTAATAACTCTCTCCCTGACACCAGTACTGATCCTGGTCAGTTACAGCAGCTGCTCTGATGGTCAATATGTCTCCAGTTATAGTGGAACCATTAGACTGAGACACTGCAGTCTGAGTGCTGCCTTTATACCACTTATATCTCCAGTTCCTCCCAGACTCTATCACACACTTCAGACTGACTGTCTCTCCAATGTACACAGTGGTCTCTGGTGTAACAGTGAGTGTAGCTGTAGGTAAGTCTGTACAAATGGAGAGCAGAGGAAAACCCTTTTTTTAATGTATTCACTGTCAGGATTCATAATTACACTGGTATCATTTGTTTCTAAAACGTCACAGAGAACATTCTCCTCCATTTCTTTATCACACATCACTCAGGTTGAACAAAGAGATATGCAGCAGCATGGTTAATTGTGAATAATCATATTTCAAAACCTGACATCAGTACTAATCCATTAAACACTGTATGTCAAATCAGACTCATGATGTTAAGGACATATATGTTTTTTTTTTTGTTTTTTGTTTTTTTTTTTTTTTTTAAGTCAGTTGTTGATTACAAGTCTTAACAGTGTAGAAATGAATATTAACAGACTCACCTGACACTGTTATTGTTACAGCCTTACTCATCTGTGAATACTGACTGAGATCTTTATGTGCTCCTTGACAAGCATATTTACCACTCTGATCCTTAGTAGAGGCCCTGAGTGAGTATTCATGATTTTGATCATAGTAAGATGCTGTGGGAACACCATTCTTATAAAACTTATAACCCCACTGAATGTTTCCTCCTCCATATATGTGACATCTGAGAGTAACAGTATCTCCTATGAAGATCTCACTGTCATCAGAATCCAGTATTAGAGCAGCTCTGTGTTTGTCTATTAAACACAAACACACACATCTCACTGAATGAAAAGGATGAACTTGTGTCAACAGACAACACATACTGTGATTATTTTTTATGTTTCTTTGTAAGTTTATGTAGAACTTTGTGATAATACATCATTCACTGCATTTATTGATCTCCAGTTACAGACTGTGAGTCCTAAATGATGAGCAGGACTGAATATCAGCCATGTGAGTGAAGTTTAACACAAAGATTCGAACGAAACTTTCGTCTCAACTCAGCATTTTCAATTATTCATAAGCTTTTTTTTACAAAAACACACATTTATGTATGTGACTGAAATTGCAGTTGATGGATACAGTCAGTTAGTGATGACAAATCTTAACAGTGTAGAAATGAATATGAACAGACTCACCTGAAACTGTCACTGTTACAGCATCACTCATCTGTGAATATTGACTGAAATCTTTCTTTCCTCCTTGACAAGCATATTTACCACTCTGATCCTTAGTAGTGACCCTGAGTGAGTATTCATGATTTGTACCATAGTAAGATGTTATGGGACCACCATTCTTATAAAACTTATAATACCACTGAGTGTTTCCTCCTCCCCCATATATGTGACATCTGAGAGTGACAGTCTCTCCAATGAAGATCTCACTACTCAGTAGAGTCCAGTATTAGAGCAGCTCTGGGTTTGTCTGTTCAACACAAACACACACATCTCACTGAATGAAAAGGATGAACTTGTGTCAACAGACAACACATACTGTGATTATTTTTACATTTGGTTTGTAAGTTTATATAAAACTTTGTGATAATACATCATTCACTGATGTCCTATTACAGACTGTGAGTCCTAAATGATGAGCAGGACTGAATGTCAGTCATGTGAGTGAAGTTTAACACAGACAGGACAAATACAGTGTTAAGTAAATAAAGACACTCATAATGTGTTCATTACCTTGGGTATGTCCAGAGTGGAGTAGAGCACACAGCACTAAAACACAGAGAAATAAACAAACTCAGAGCACAGGAGTGATGGATTTATAATTAATGGTGCCAAACACTGTGGTTGATGGAAAACCTGATGTGTGATTAGATACCACTGAACACTGAAACACAGAGTTCATCATCTTTATGGTTCTATGAACCTTGTTTTCTTCTTCTTCTTCTTCTTCTTCTTCTTCTTCTTCTTCTTCTTCTTCTTCTTCTTTTCCTGTAAAGCTTTTGGTTCTTGCTTTTAAAGTGAAGATGTTTCATTGGGTAAGATATGAACAAATTCTGGTCTCAACGTTTTCAATTGCTCACAAGCTTTTGTACAATGACGCACATTTATATAAGGGATTCATATGTGACAGAATTTTCAGTTGATAGAAGATCATTTAATTTAGATTCTGACCACACTCCACACAGTCCCATTCCCATCATTTATTATAGATTAGAATGATCAGAATGTAAAAAAGTTAAAAAAAAAAAAAAAAAAAGTGAGATGTGTGATGACTGCAGACCTGAAATACACACTGAATAAAAAAGATAAAACACATGCACTATGAGACGACATCATTCACACTCTACTAGCAGAGAGAACAAAAGAATTTGTCACCAGTTAACTATTAACACTACATGGTAAAATGTAAAGTGCTCGTAAACTTATGAGTCCAACCGAAACGATGCATTCATCATCAATATGTTTTTAATATATGTGACAGTCACAACGCATGGACGTTTTTAACTTAAAACACGTTATTTTTTCAAATAATTATTAAAATACGAGACAAGGAAAAGTGCATGAGCATACTAACAGTGTAAATTTCTTCTCTCACTGGGGTGTGGCAACATAGAGGGACAAAATAAAACCATCTGCAGTTCATCACACACCACTAGGGGGCTCTTCAAAACTATTTCTTTATGGAAAATGCTAAATTCCATGAAATTAATATTGAAACTAATAAATATTAAGTTATTGCTTTATTTTCTAACTCTATTATATTTCCATTCTCAACTTGCCTTGAGCTCAGAAAGTTCATCAGGCAGAGTGTTTAAATCATTTCCATGTCTGACATCATGTGGTCACTAACTGATACAGTGAGGATTATGCAGGATGGTAAGATTAAATCAGCAACAGGTGTAACATAGACTGAGAGTGTAGAACTGTAAAAACTCACTCTTGTCAATTCACACACACACACACACACACACACACACACAAACACACACACACACACACACACACACACACACACACACACACACACACATGCGCGCGCACACACACACACAATCTGGTCCTAAATGCACTGAGGCCTGGGCCATAAAAGAGAGAAACTAGGATCAAAGGGACAGAGACAGATAGAACAGATGAGAGAGAGAGAAAGGGTGAAAGAACAGTGAGAAGAGAGAGAGAGAGAGAGAGAGAGAGAGAGAGAGAGAGAGAGAGACAGAGGAGAGAGGATGTGCAATGTTTAACCTCAGAATTAATGAAACATATAAACATATATTTAGAATGTAGGAGGGTTTATTGACAAGTTGTAGTGTGGAGATGGAAACAGGCAGAGGAAATGAAGGTAGCAGGCAAGGAAGCGGATGATGGGCGAGGTTGCAGAGTGGACGTGTGAGCGAGGTGGAGTAGTGGGACTAAGGAGACGGAGCTGAAGGGTGACAGGCAGGCGAAGGGCACACTGGAGATGTGGAGTGACACGGGGGTAACCCTTCTTAGAGAAAGAACAGGCAGATAAACACTGATATGCTACAAAAACTACAAAAGACCAATAGAATACAATGAGAGACCAAGAAGCGAGTTCTACCACACAGGCTGAAACAACGATCTGGCGACGAGTGGATGAAACACCGGGGGTTTAAATACTATGACGTGATGAGGTGACTGATCGCAGGTGTGTAGGCAACCTGGAAGTGTAGAGAGAGAGAGAGAGAGAGAGAGAGAGAGACAAGGCCCACAACACACAGACACGCACAACAGAGAAGACAAACCAACAGGGGGAGCACAGGGAAAGGGAAACACTAGAAACATAAGGATAGTGATAACATAGCTTTAACCATGACAAAGGAGAGAGGGTCAGAGAGAGAGAGAGCGAGAGAGAGAGAGAGAGAGAGAGAGAGAGAGAGAGAGAGAGAGAGAGAGAGAGAGAGAAACAGGGGGACATGGGGAGAGGATGTGCAATGTTTAACCTCAGAATTGATTGAACATTTATTAGTTCACATATCGCTATGTAAAAAGGTCTCTCCTCCAATGGCTGCCTGACAACACCATATTAAACATATTTTTAATAGAAGATTCAGAGTGTCTTAGGCGTCAGCCTTAAATACAGTGACAGTCTTTACTGAGAAATGCTCATGAGAAAGAGGAAGAATTCTAAAAAGAGAAGAACATGTGATACTGATATTTTAACACATAGACCTTAAGACATGAGTCAAATAGACATAAGTGTGAACAGCTCAGCACGACAACATGTCTTTTTGCATGTTGTTTTATAGAGGCTCTTTGGTGACAAGAAGTGAGTTAATACATTTTCATGTGCGTTTTGTATTGATGGGATCAAATTTGCAGCTGATCATTAGTGGTTTAGGGATTATGTTTTGTCATATGGTCCTTTAACAGTCAAACTGTGCCATTAACGTACCCTAGTGATTTTATGTCACATTTCAGTATTAAAACCTGATGAATTTATCTGTTTATTAACTAGGTCAGTTTTTGTCTCCTCTGAGAGTAATGACTGTATTGTAGTGTGTTTGAGTTCACTGTGGGCATAAAGTTATTAGATGTGCACAGTTTAGTTAAGAGATGTTGTAGAGTTTTAAGGGGCAGTGCACTGTTGCCTAGTAGAATGTTTGTGGGGGTTTTGTCTGACTCTTCCAGTGTGTGTGTTCACGGTGTGTGATGCTGGGGGATTTGTTTGAGTGTCTGTATGACACGGAAGACGACCTAAGAGTTGAAAGTTAATTCTGTTCTGAAGGTGTGGCTGTGACCAACAACAGCCACTAATGAAGCTACATTCACTTATGAATTCTGAGTGTGTCCCTTAATAGTGGAGAACGCTACAGTATCTTGCAGAGGACTGATGGTTTTAAACTGTTTAGTGTATCAGACATAAACCTGATGTCATGGGTCTGTGTGAGTTTGAAATTGTTGGTGAGGAGTGTATATGGTCATTAAACAGCTACTCCTACACTCACTGGTCTAAATCCACATGTGTGAAGAACTAGAGCAGAAGTCAAACCACAAACTCTCATCTCTGCTCTGTTGTGTAGGGGTTGCCAGGCCTGTAGACCATACTACCCATAATTCCCTGCTTGACCGCATGGGTAATCTGAACCCATCTTCTCAGCTTTCTCTGTAACGGTATTGGATACAGCAATGGAGCCAAATACCAGACACAGTGATGACGCAATTTTCTGCGGAAAATTCCAAACTTTCTCTCTCCAGCTCTTCAGTTCTCCAAATCCCTAGCAGCGGCTCGCTCTAGCAGCAGCTCGCTAGCAGCGGGTGTCTCTAGTGGGTGTTCCTGCCTGCATTGAGAGGCTCCGTTACTCCCTGCATTTCTTTACATTTTTTTTTTCTGAAAGCACCTGATAGTTAAAGAGTAAATGACTGTATACAGATCAGGAGAATGAGAACAGAGAATGAGGGATCTTCTCTGATATCACTATAAACTACAGTCTGGACTGAGCATCACTAAGATCACAAGAGAAATAACGTTTAATAACTAGAAGAGTCAAAGAAACAAGTTCAGTCCTGTCAAGGGTGACTTCCTGTGTATTCCTGACCTCACATCAACAGCTCTTATTTCTTTATCCTCAACCAATCAGAGGTCACCCAAAAGAAACAGACAACATGCAGTTCCTTAACCAGCACTGAATACATGCACCAGTTAAACTACATACAGATAATAAACAGGTCTGTGTTACAACACCACACACATAAGATCACATTGTGTCTGAGCTGATTTTTTTTTTCTCACTAAATGGTTTTCAGTTCTAAAGAAATTAAGTGCAGCCATTTCCTGATC
Organism: Chanos chanos; assembly: GCF_902362185.1. Taxonomy (NCBI): domain Eukaryota; kingdom Metazoa; phylum Chordata; class Actinopteri; order Gonorynchiformes; family Chanidae; genus Chanos; species Chanos chanos. The sequence continues at coordinate 41,571,904 of NC_044501.1, read as the reverse complement.
AGTATGAGGCTGATGACTCGTAGGGTGTTGTAGTGTAAATAAAGTAAAGATGAGATCATGTAATTGTCACTATGAAAACTTCTCATATCACTATGGCCCTCACTTATCAGTCTGATGTAGAAACCAGCACAGATCCGAGCGCAGGAATCATCTTACCACAAGGTTCACGTGTGATTCACAAAACGCTCGTATACCACTGATCACAGTGTAAGAATGATCAAGCAACGATAAATGTGGTGGCTGAAAACAATAGTCCTTTAAATATCACACTCCTAAATATTCTTGGTTTAGAGGCCTCACTCCTAGAGATCACGACATGAATATGCGTAATACATCCAAGAAGAGAAACTTCTCCAACGTCGAAACAGACACACTAACCTCACAAGTCCAGTTGAACCAATCACACTGCAAATCGTTTAGCCTACCCATTGCTTTTAAGTGCTTCATTTTAATGGCATGTAATTGTGTCACCAGTAGCCTAGCCCAACAAGTATCTCAAACGAAAGCCCAATTAATCTTACACCAAGAAACTATTAACCCCGATAATTGCAAACAATTTGAAAATAGATAGTCATAGGGATATAAGACACACAGTCAATGTAGGCCTTTATAAAATAGAATATTTTGCCATCGGCTACATATTTGTAAGTGATGACTATGTGGCTGCATAAGTTTAGATGTCAGTCAGAATATATGGTCTAATAACAAACCTCCGACTCAGACAGATTCACTAGGCTGCACTGCAAGTCCACCCTGACTCGAAAACTTGGGCAAAAGAGTTGATATTTCATCATAGCCTCTTCTCACGTCCAAATTGATAAATGCCGAGCTTTGCATGGAAATGACTGCATGCCCAGTTTTCTGTCATACATTCACTTCGTAAGTGAGGGCCCATGTGATTTATTCTTCATCTGAGTGAGAAAATGAGTATCTGATAAACTCTGAGTCAGAGGAAGTGAATAAACTATTAAACTCTTTGTTAAGAGAAAACACGAGACACTGAGGACCTTAAATCTCCCACTGACAAATTCTCTTACTGATACAAAGACAATACAACACTGTCTGACTGCTAAACAAACCATCATTGAAATTATATTCAGTTTATGGCTCTGGGGTTGGATTTGACTACATGTCTTCAAGTGAATATAACAATATAAACTAATATTGAGTATACATGCCAGAAGTTGTTTTCTCAAAAAGTTATAAGATTATTAGTAAAAAGAGTTATCACATCAGTATTACACCAATACCAGAGAATGATATAACTGAGAAAATAAGAAAAAGAGAAAGACATGACTTACAGAGCAGCACATGTAGTGGACTGAGCTCCATACTGCATTGATAACAAGCTCGGCGTGAACTGTGTGTTTTAACTCTTCTTGTATTTGAGATATCTTCCTCAATTCAAAGAGCAAAGAGTGGAGAGAGGGAGAGAGAGAGAGAGAGAGAGAGAGAGAGAAAGAGAGAAGGCTATGTGGTGGCTGCATTGGTCTTGTTTCCTATAAACTATGAATATAATGTATATTTACTCACTCATCAGCTCATGAGAAAGAGGAAGAATTCTGAGAAGAGAAGAACATGTGATACTGATATTTTAACACATAGACCTTAAGACATGAGTCAAACAGACATAAGTGTGAACAGCTCAACTTGCAAACTAGAAATCTTGCAAAACCTTTTGCACTTTTTTGTGTCGTCTCCTAGGTTACAGGAATGAAATTTTGGTATTTTATGTGAATTTTGAATCAAATTTGCCAGTTGATCATTGGTGGTTTAGGCCGATCAGCCTGATTTTGACATGATTTTGTCGACCATTATAGATTTATCCTTAGTAATTAGAAGAGCACAGTGAGACAGAAGGGCCTTTAATGATTTTATTGTGACAGGTCTCTACTCAGTTATCTGAGATATAGATGAAGTAGTGAGAGTAAAAGTATATTTTCATAAATCAGCTGCATTGTCCTCTAAAAACAATGTAAACATAGTTCATGATTCTTTCTCACGCACTGCAGAAAAGTTCAGTCAAGCAACTAGACAAAGGACCAGTTAACACCTCCTCCCACCCCTCACTGCTACAAACCCACATGACTGAGACACCAACAGAAACCACAAACTCACACCTCTGCTCTTCACAGGTCAGACATATGAGTGACATGAATGGAACTTGTGCATGTGTGTGTGTGTGTGTGTGTGTGCGTGCACGTACCCCCCACCCCCCTTGCTCTATGTTGCCAGACCACGAGGAAGAATGCTATTGGTCGTATACAGAGAGGGAAATACCAATAAAGAAGCAGAGTGACAGTTATACCCATGGCTCCGCCCCCTGCTCCACTGCTGCACAGATCTTCTCAGTGTAAACTGTGTGTCTGTTATTGAGATGATCCTGTATTTGTTTTCCATTAGTATTTTTAGTTTGTACAATTGGGCACTCTGTGAGGTTCTGACAGACCAAGACCCACTGGGTAGAATTAGGTTTATTCAAAAAATCAAGAAGCAATCTCAAAACAGTATCCAGTCCAAGGTCTAATCCAGAAATCAAACAAATCCAACACAGGTCCAGTTGAACACAGTCAAACTTACGAATCACAAAAGGCAAAACTCACACAGACAGGCAGAAGGAACAAAAGGTCACAATCTGACAAGGAACAGGTACAAACACAGGACTTAAATGCACAGAACAATAAACGGCAGAGACAGACTATTGGAGGAGACAAACCAGGTAATAATAGGGATCAGGTGGGAGGCGGGGACAGGAGTACACAGGGACAAGCAGAAGCACATGACAAAACCAAAACAAACAAAAGCACAAGGCATGACAATACACAGAATGGCCAGCAGGGCGGCCAAATTCCCCAGTCCTGGCAGATGTACTGACACACTCGCAGAGGATGGGGTGCCTTTTTATGAATTAAAAAGTAAATAAAAAAAGATCATGCTTTCTCCTGGTTATGATAAGTTAGGAGGTAGGAGCAGTTTGATTCTTATACCTCCTCCCCTACCCCCTCACCCCTTCCTCAAATTCGCTCATGTTTCTGAGTTGTTAATAAAACACTTACATTATTATATAAAGTAGTGTGTTGTGTGTATCTCTGGTGATAGAGCAGGGTGGGAACATCCACCTTTATTTCTGTGTGACTCGATTCTAGACAGGGTCATAACAGCCTCCTGTGTCCAGCTGTCCTCAGTACACAGAGCAGGAGGGGGCGTAACTGTCTTAGTCCATCTCAGGCAAAGTTACTCTTGGCTCCTGACAAGTGACAGTGTTGATGGCTGAGGAGAATTAAGATCAGGAAAACTGTCTCTGAGTACAATTTCAGTGACCTGTTTCAGTATGGACCTTCTCTTTATAACTTTTTATGAATACATTATTTCTACAAATCTGATGTCAACAACATGTCACAGAGAACTTGTGCTTGAGTGCTACCTGGGTGAGATACATGAACTGAATCTATTCACAGTTTGTTTTTCTATATACAGATTAATGTACATCATCAGTCTTCAATCGGATTAAGGTAAAAAGGTCCCTAATGCCATACCTCAAACACTGTTCTCTCTCTGTGTGTGTGTGTGTGTGTGTGTGTGTGTGTATGTGTCTGTGTGTCTGTGTCGGTGTGTGTGATGTGTCTATCACAGTGACTAGAGCTTCAGTGATCACAATGTGGGAAAAAAAAAGTCTCTGCAGATTGGTCACTCTGACAGTGTGACTGAAATCTATCAATGTCAACTTCTGTGAAGACCAGCAGGGCAAATTATATAAGTTGGTATGTGATCTGTTTTATTTACAAAGTTACTGACATAACATTGTAAAAAAGAATTTGCTGTGCAATAAATCTGTTATTTTCAGCATGTTGTTCTACCCAGGAAAGACTCCTCTTCTTATTTCCACCATAGCAGAGTGTGAATTATACAATGACAACAGCTCAACTTTTTCTCCAGGGCTGTGTAGCATACGATACATAAATGCTTTGACATGCCCCCAAGTCTTAATTAGGGGGGTCAGACCCCCCATTCTCCCCCATAATTCGAGCCATGCGCCTCAGTATATCACACCTCTCAGAAATTACCTGATTCTTCCCCCTTGTGGCCATGGAGAGAATTACACCATGTGTTCCTGTAAATCATGGACATTTATTTCTCTGTGAGAGCAGGGTCTGCCATGCCTTTGTCAGACTGAGCTGTGAAACAGTTAGGGGGAAAGATGATTCGATTGTTCCTTAAAATTAATTACTTTAATTTTGAGGGAAGTTTTCAGGTCAAAAACCCTCCATTGTCTGACCACCCAAACAATGGACGTTAGTAAACAATAGCAAACATGGAGAAACTACCATCAGAGAAGTGAGAAATGTGCTTAAGCACATTCATTGTCTTTTTGACTATGGTGGATAAGGTGTTAGCAGTTTTTTTTTTTTTTTTTTTACTCCGGAGCAAAATGGTCAAAATGTGTATGTGTATGTAAAATTCCCACCTGTTTTAGTTCACAAAGTGATCTATACATGACTAATAAATAATGTGAGAAAGTGGAAGTATTTAAATGTTCAAAGAGGTCACGAAAAAGACCTTGGAACAAAGTCAAGGAAAAACCCACAACTCCAAACTACAACATGATTCATCTCCCTTTGGAACATGTTTCAGCACCATGGACAGCATCTAAAACTGTTTCACTGAGGTTTACTGTTAGGACCACATCCATTACCCCTGACATAGAGGAGCTGAGAGACAAAGATGTTCTCAAAATCCATGTTACTGTTCTCTCATTTTACAGTCATTTTATAGTCATTATATAATCATTTCATATTTATTTTATAGTGATTTTACAATCATTTTATAATCATTTCATACTCATTTTATAGTCATCCTGTCCTCATGATTCAATAATGTGTGTACAGAAAAATCTCACTGAAGATAATGATTGGCTTTAGTGACATTATGGGACAAAACATTATTATTGTGTAATGTGCAAAGTGACGTTATTGGAGATAAGGTCTCTTTTGTGTAACCCTCTGCTGGACTCAGACTGAAGCTCAGCTGGGTTTTAAATCCACTCAGTCTCCTAATCCAGCTGTAGATGAGACTCCTGTTATCAGATTTATGACACAGTAGATACACCACATAGACATTATGTGATGACAGTCAAATTGTACTTGACTGTATGTGTATGTTCTCAGATGACCTCAGTGAAAAAGTCAGAGACATTGTGTTTATTGTCTTGATACAGATACACTTGTTTTGTTACTCAGACTGAAGACACTGGGTGTTTTGTATAAGAGTTTGAGTCTTTTATTTGCATCAAGGTTAAATAGATATGCAGTAAGGGAACTACAGTATATACATGTCACGATTATCTAAAGAATCATCTATGAGACTGTGGTTGAAGGACTGGAAGAAAACAGAATAAAACTGAACAATTTCTCTTGTGGAGTAAATAAGGTAGGGCTGGATCTCTTAGCCCTGTAAGGGAGAAAACTACTGTTACAATCAGGACTACGACTGGCCTTTAAGTCACATATCAGACTGACTCAGTCAGTACTGTTAACATTTCTGGAGGAGCATGTCTCATTTGGAGATTCCTTGCAGGTGTGCAGTGAATGCGCTACAACACATTCAGCCACTAGGGGGCAGCATAGTAACAGTTTATATTTCAAGAGTATTTTTATGGGTACTCTTGCATGAGGCAGTCTTAGGTTTAAACATGTTGCTGACGGTGATGGAGCGAGTACAGCTGGCCTCCACTCCCAACACTGATTCCAAAAGCAGATATAGGTGACATTAGTCATATACTCGTAAGAAAATATTGAAATATTGTGATTATTTTGATGTTCCAATTAGATGTAAAAAAACAAAAAAAAAAAAACCCCTCAGTCAGTTACAGTCCCATATTCTACTAGATACAGAATACACAAAAACACTAAAAAGATGAAGTGAATGCATGTTTCCTTACAATGTTAAATCTGTCATCATTGTTCATACAGTTAATTTGGTTTATAAGTTTGAGAAACAAAAGCTGTTGAAAAGATCATACAGGGCCAGAGTACAGATCAGATCAATGATGAAATGAGGAAGAGGAGGAGGAGACAAAGCTGAAAAACACCAGAGTATTTTATCATCTGAACAGATCATCACTGACGTCGCACTCATAACTGTAGAGTGGTTACAGTTAGTAAAATAATAGGACATTCTTTACAATAAAAAACACCAGAGTATTTTATCCTCTGAACAGATCATCACTGAAGTCACACTCATAACTGCAGAGCTGTTACAGTTAGTAAAATAATAGGACATTCTTTACAATAAAAACACCAGAATATCATAAAAATGGAACATCACTGAAGTCACACTCATAACTGTAGAGCTGTTACCCTTAGGAAAATAGCAGGACATTCTTTGGAATAAACTAAATAGAATAGTCACAATTTACAAAAAAGTCTTTAAAACACTGCAAAATTAATATAATGATGTAGATACAAAAATGCACTCATGACACATTTTTAGAATTGTCTGATCATGTCAGGCATGCAGTGGAGCTGGACCTAAATGCAAGACACGGTGATCATGGTAACAAAACAGGAGGACTTTACTTCCAAAAACTACCAAAATAAGCAGGTGCAAACAGGAACCAAAACTGGATATGAACAGTGTCTTCAAACAAACAAAGGACAATTCAAACACAAGGGCTTAAATACAAAAGGAGAACCAAACTGGGGAAACAGAATTGGTGGAACTTAAAATAGGTAAAACGAGGTTAATAAATAGAATAAACAGATGCTTGGCCTGTCATCCAACTGATGACTCATCATGGTTACAGTGATGTTGTAATATCAGTTGACTGAATCCTCATGTGATTCTCTGGCATTTAACACATGGAGTCATTTGTCTTTATGGTCTGTCATGTCATTTGGCACCTGTAAAAGATCAAAGCATTAAATAATATAATAGCACACATATATAACAAATGTCATGAATCCATGTCTGAAATTACATAAAACAATGATGAAAAATATATCTAGACTTCATTTGATCTTTAGGATGATATGGCATTACTTCAGAAAACACTATCTGTACTTTTTGGGTAGTCTCAGTTGTGTGGGAATCCTACTCAAAGCGCTCTCTCTCTCTCTCTCTCTCTCTCTCGCTCTCTCTAAGTAAACAAATAAATGAATCAAAGTAACTACAGTAAAGTAAATTAGTATTAGCATTTAGAGCCTATAGGATTCATATGTAAATTATCATTATCATACACACCGTGTTTGACCTGGGAATACACAGGGTCTGTCATGATGCTGATGTTGCCTAATATAGGGAAACACATTCAATTTAATTCATATTTCAGCACATCAGTATCTAATAGTTCAGCTTAAAAATAATTTATTTTCCATTTTATCTAATAAAACGAATGGTAATCTTCACTGAAAGTCCTGTATTCAGAGTTTCATAACAGGTCTAAGAAAGTGAACAAACTCCATAATTGAACACAAAACTGATTTCATTTACTTCAGAAACATTAGTCTCACCTTTATTCTTCTTCTTGTTTTTCTTCTGTTTTATCACAATAGGAGCATAAGTCACATCACTGGGTCCAGCTACACAATCTATTGTTAAGTAGAACAAATACAGACTGAATATACAGAACTATAATATAAGATATACCTGCACCTCATTTGATGATATTATCTTTAGGATGATATGACTACACTAGCTGTACCATTTGGGTAGTCTCAATTTTCCGAGAATCTCATTAAAAGCAAGACAAAAAAACAAAACAAAACAAAACAAACAAAAAAAAAATGCATTTCATCAAACTGAATGAATTAATTTGAGTTAGCATGAACATTTAGAAACTATAGAATCCATATGCAACTTTACTTCATCATACATACCATGTTTGAGCTGGGAGTACACAGGCTCTGTCATGATGCCGGTCTGCACATCAGTATCTAATAGTTCAACTTAATAAGAATTTATTTTATATTTTACCATATGAACAACTAGTAGCTTAGTCAGAGAAATAAGCAGTGACCTAATGAGAGTTGTGTAATAGTTCTAATAAAATGAACAAGCTCCAGAATTGAACACAAAAGTCATTTTCATTTATCTCAGAAATATTGGTCTCACCTTTACTCTTCTTCTTGTTTTTCTTCTGTTTTATCACAATAGGAGCATAAGTCACATCACTGGGTCCAGCCTCACAATCTATTGTTAAGTAGAGCAGATACAGTCTGAATGAGAGAGTTTGTTCATCTCGTATTCTCCATTATAAAGTGTAATAATGTTCCTGTGTTGTGACACTAGAAGCGCCGAGCGCCGGTCATTTGACCGCTGTGACGTCTTACTAGAAGCGCCGTGCTGGTTTGTCCTACCTATACCTAGAAGCGCCGGGCGCCGGTCATATGACCGCAGTGACCCAAAAAAATAATAAAATCTTTGCACTCGGGCAAATTTCAGGACCCTCCTTTCATGACTCTTCCTAGATTTGTGCGTTTTATCACCCAGCATCCTTACATTTTCAAAATCATCCCGGTACAAGCTCATTTAAAGCTATTTTTCTCCTATTTCTGTGAAATTGCCGTCAGCCTCGCGTTCGGCCATGTTGTTTCCTTCCTTTCAAGGCTACGATTCTCTTTTCTCTCAGCAGATGTCAGATGTTGCAAGGGCTCGATCATACTAGTTTTCTGTCTGTGTATATATATCTCTATAGATGATCTCCTGATATATATAAATTAAATTAATATTAATATAGAGTTATAAATTAATATTACATAAAGTGCAAAAATGACGACAATAATTTAATAACTAGGAAGCGCATTTTTGTTATTGTAATATTGTAAGGACAATATTACAAGTCCATTGAGAAGTTTAGTGTGTTTGATTGACAGAGAAATGCGGTGAAAGATTCAGAAATACTCTGAATCAGAAACTGATCGAAATGATGCTGATAAATTCAAACTCGGGTCTCCTTTATTTGAGAGTGTTACGTGCGGCGCGTTTGTGTGTGTTTGCGTCTTGTTGCTCTCTCTCTCTCTCTCTCTCTCTCTCTCGATCCAGCGGTGGCGCGAACCAGCTGCCACTCCCCACCTGGCCTGGTGTTGCGTCCCACCTCCGTGTTCCCAGCCAGCCAACCAAAGACGGAGTGCCTCCTCGTCGGATGCCCAACCGGAGATGGGGCGCAGAAATTTAAAGACGCCAGTTTTGAACTCTTGTGTTATAATTACTCGCTGTGTATCGTGTTTGACTTTTGTTATTGTTTGATTACGGATTTGGATTAGGATTACGGATTGGCTTTGCTTGTTTTCGATTGGTGTGGGGAGAAGAACAGGTAAGAAGGGGATCCCCGCGCTAGGAGTTAACTGTGTATAGGGGTTAGGTTAAAGGCGGGAGCCACTATTGTATGTTTTGTTTGGTAGTCAGTGAGTGTAGTTAGGTTTATTTTGGCTCTTCCACCTTTTTGCTTTTCGTAGTTAAGTGTGTGTTTTCCGGTAGGCATTTAGGGTGGATTTTGTTCTATTGCGTTCTTTCCTTTGGCACCGTCTATAGTTCTCTCCCCTCTCCGTCTTCGTGTAAATATTTCTGTGTATATATATATATATATATATATATATATATATATTCTTGTAAATATTCCTTTGTTCACTTTGTAAATATCTTTAATACGTTGCACTTTTTTGTTGTACATTGCTCCCGTGTCCGTGTGTTTTTCCCCTCGCACCGTCCCAATCCGACACTGGTGGTGGGTTTCTTTATGTCCCTGCATCATACCCCTAGACTCAACGCACTATCTGGGACGTAACAGAGAGGTATTATGGGCGGTAAAAGCATGGACCCGGATGACTACTGGTCTGCTAACTTGGGAAATTCCCATTTTTCAGAGACAGATATCTCGACAGAGATTCCAAAATATCATGTGCTATCTGTGCTTTGATGACAAGAATACAAGGGCTGCCCACCTTGTGACAGATAAATTTTCCATATTAGATTTTCGATTAAGTATTGCTTTTTACACACCTAGTGAGAACATAACTGCAGATGAACAACTGTTCCCTATCCCTATCCGTATAAAAATAGAAATAATATTCAGTGAAAGGGCTGTAATCAGAGTTTCATAACAGGTCTAAGAAAATGAACAAACTCCATAATTGAACACAAAACTGATTTCATTTACTTCAGAAACATTAGTCTCACCTTTACTCTTCTTCTTGTTTTTCTTCTGTTTTATCACAATGGGAGCATAAGTCACATCACTGGGTCCAGCTACACAATCTATTGTTAAGTAAAACAAATACAGTCTGAATAAGAGAGTTTGTTTGTCTCATATTCTCCATTTTAAGGTGCAATAATGTTCCTATGTTTTAATGGCCTAAAACAAAGGTAGCTGTTCATATCATTAAATATGTGCACTACCTTCACACACTACATTTGATCCAGACTGATATACTGTCTCTCTTACTGAAGGCTTTAAAACTCAAGCATGTTCAGTCTCAGTTAAAATGCCATGAGTTTGTGAAGGGGAGTGTTATCAAGTCAAGTCAAATCAAATGTATTGTTATCCCATCCATATACAAGCATACAGTGGTTTCTCACTGACCACAGTGTAATATACAAGACAGGGCCAATGTGTATAGGACGACACATAGAGCAAGTAACAAGACAGTCGAGGCCTAAGTTACACATGATACTATAGAACTGGGCGTGACAAGTGGAGGACAATATAACATAATAAGTAAAACATTATAGATTATAATATAACAAACACACTGTACAGTTGGATATAAAAAAGAAAAGAAAACAAAAAACCTATGGTGTTGTTATACCTGTGGTTGTGTTTGACTTCAGCTGTGAGTAAACCGTGTCCTCCTGTGGTGTGTTGATCTTGTCTAATAGGGGTAAGAGTTTGAATTTATGAGATATGACTTCAAACATAATGACATGCTTGATGACTGATACAATATGAATGGAATAACTATAGAGTCGTGCTGCTGTGGTTGTGAGATGAGGTTAATTTACCTTTGTTCTTTATTTTCATATTTTTCATCACAATCTGAGAATAAGTCACATCACTTGGTCCCTCTTCAGCATCATCTGAAACACAAGACAGGAAATTATAAAATGTTATTGCTCAGAATTTTTGGTGGCTTTTCTGGACTTACGGACATGTAAAAACTCTACTACTGTGACTGAGACATGAAGTTCAATATGTAGAAATGTTTGTAAAGTTGCAGCTCTGTTCAGACCACACAGTAGAGACAAGTGTCCTGACTCAATACCCATTTCTCCTCTGGTTTGGTTCTGGTCCCGCTTTGAGGTCTGACTGGTGTGTCTCTGTCTTTTGTCTCTAGGGGGTGATAGAGATCCATTATATGAAATTACACTTTTATATGCAACACTGGTAAACTATAATAATGAACACACACACGAGAGAGAGAGAGAGACAGAGAGAGGATAAAAGAAAGAGTAAGAAAAAAAAAAAGAAACACTTACAGACATGCTTTGTTAGAGCAGGAACCTGCAATAATTTAGAATGAACACAGTTGTTACTTTAAATTTATTTAGTATACTAAACATAAAGATTATATGACATTACATTAATAAAGTCATTATATGACTGTAATCTTCAGTGTTAGGTATTTTCACTAATAGTATTGGATGCACTGAGCCCATGTTTTTACCTGAGCAATAAATCAGAGTCATTATAATGATGAACATGAAGAACACGCCCAGTCCCACCATCACTCCTACTGTTACAGAAGATAATCCTTCACCTGACACTGAATCCATTCACACACAGACACACACACACACACAAACAAACACACACTTTAGTTATGTACTCATATTTTCAGTGTCATCTCAGTATTGCGCTGCAGTTACAAATGTCAGAGGAATGATGTGTGTGTGTGTATGTGTGTGTATGCGTGTGTGTGTGTGTGTGTGTGTGTTTCTCTCACCTCTCACAGTGATCCAGCTCTTTGGTGACTCTCCTCTCTCTGGGTGTTTACACCAATACAGACCCTCATCTGACTTTGAGACAGTATGGATGGTCATCTCTCCTGTAATCTGATTCTGGAGGACTAATCCATCTTTATAGAAATCAGCTCTGAGGTCTGAGGAGGTGTTTCGATATCTACAGCGCAGAGTCAAAGTATCCCCCTCAGTAATAGGATGGACAGGACTCTCCAGGGTAACATTACCACCTGTTCAGAACACAGTTGCACTGAGAGTGGAGATACAATAATCCTTGTAATTTGAATATAAGATCTCAAATTTAAAAATATATCTGCTTTCATTTAGAAATTATATGTGGATTGACTCATTTTAACAGATACATTATCATCAACGTGTATCAGCAAAGAAAGGGGAATAACTGTTGTAACTCACTGGTCACTGTAATGTTGAGAGGATTACTGTTCCCTCCAGAGTCAGACTGACACCAGTACACTCCACTGTCTGATGACTGGAGGGAGCTGATGCTACATGTAGATCCATTTACTGATCCCCAGTCTGATGAACAGTCTGACACCTCTCCATTATCTGTGTATCGTCTCACTGTCCATCCAGTAGAGTTACTCTGTACCTCACAGCTCAGTGAGAGAGAACCATATGTAAAGTGTTGAGTTGTGTTGGGACTGATGATCAGAGAGGCTGGAGGAGACAGAGCTGAGACACAGAGAGACAGAGTTTGAGCTCAGATTTGTTCAGGCTTTGAGATCAGAAATAGGTGTTGGGAGAAAATGTTAATACTCCAATCGATAACAGTGTCCTCAAAACGGAGGGGAAACACAACCATATTAAAATCATTTTCCAAATAAACATACTCTGCACACATAAACTCCTGTGTGTTTAAGAGCAGCAGGGCTGAGGTTGTAGGAGCCTCCAGCTCCTCTGCTGCTGTCTGAGAGGAGTTCTACAGAGTTAGAATGAACCCTGGGTAACCCATCTCTGTAGGGAATGACTCTGTACCAGAGGAATGTCCAGTCTGTAGAGGAGTCTTTAACCTCACAGCTCAGAATCACTGAGTCTCCTTCAGTCAGACACATCTTTGGAGAGACACTCATAACTTATTGAACTTTTCTGTGCTGATGAATATAGACATTTAAAATTCTTTTCAGATTGTTTTTTTTTTTTTTTTTTTTTTTCACAGTTGTGGTGAGCTGTGTTTTCTCGAAGTTGAAAAATCTAGGCAGTTCTGGTACTGATGGTATAATGATATATCAGTTTTTAAAAAACCAGCATAAAATAAACTGGTTAAAGTGAGACATTCTGTCATTGTGCAGTTGGAGAAAAGTAGAATGTAAGTAAGTAAGCTTTCTCTCAGACATATCAGACCACTGCATGAAAACCAGTCTAAAAAGAAAATTTAAATAAACAAACAAAAAATTACCAATACCTAGTTTCATCAATGCAGTTCTAAACATCACTGTTATGTTGCAGTGTCAAGGACATGAGAAAAATATTAGTTTGGTGGGAATGATCTTTCCTAGACCTTACAAGAAACACACTCCTTTCTGCTGTTTAATTTTTGTATAATAATAGAGTGTGTGTATTTTTACAGTGTCAGCAGACATGTCAGAGAAACCATATTGACTACAGGAAATCATCAGACAATCAAACAGAGAAACAGAGAAAAAAGCATGAACTCCTGGATTCACCAGTGCAGAGTTACACATCAGAGATATATTATACATATATAGATTTGAGAGAAAACATTTGGGGAGAAAATCTCTCCAAAAACTCTCAACTACACACTACTGTACTCTTTTCATACAATACACTCATCACTCACCTCTTACACTAACAAAAACAGAGTTACTTCTCTGTTAGGATGTTGGTCTGTAATCACTCTCTCCCTGACACCAGTACTGATCCTGGTCAGTTACAGCAGCTGCTCTGATGGTCAATGTGCCTCCAGTTATAGTGGAACCATTAGACTGAGACACTACAGTCTGAGTGCTGCCTTTATACCACTTATATCTCCAGTTCCTCCCAGACTCTATCACACACTTCAGACTGACTGTCTCTCCACTGTACACATGACTCCAGTTTGGAGCTATGGTCAGCGTAGCTTTGGGCTGTGCTATAGCTCAGAGGAATGAAAAAATATGCCATTAATACTGATTTCACTGTAACTTTACATATCTTTGGTCTGAGAAACCTTCGTGTAACCTGTCCCATAGTAATCAGTGTACAGTACAACGGTAATGTTACTGATTAATTTAAAATGGATACAGACTAAAATACTCACAGTCTTGACACTAAACCAAAAACAAGTTTTTCTTTCATTCTAATGGAGGCCAGTTGCCTTTGCTTTTAACTTGTGTGACTTTTGTGCTAAAATTCTCACATGGTGCCAGTGTATCACATGCATGAAATGCATCGAAGAATATCTCACATACACGCACACACACACACACACACACACACACACAAACATATGACACACATCTCAGACTATCACACATGTTACTCACCTTTAACAGTGAGAGTAATTTCATTGCTTCTTTGTGAGGCTTTGGGTCTGTAATCACTCTCTCCCTGACACCAGTACTGATCCTGGTCAGTTACAGCAGCTGCTTTGATGGTGAATGTGTCTCCAGTTATAGTGGAACCATTAGACTGAGACACTGCAGTCTGAGTGCTGCCTTTATACCACTTATATCTCCAGTTCCTACCAGACTCTATCACACACTTCAGACTGACTGTCTCTCCATTGTACACAGGACTCCAGTTTGGAGCTATGGTCAGCGTAGTTTTGGGCTGTGCTATAGTTCAGAGGAACAAAACAATATTAGGTGCATATTTTCTAATACATTAAAAAAGGCATTAGAGCAGCTGAATTAATCATAACTATGAAATTCTGTCCTCTAAAATGTGCGTTTCTTTATTTCAAAACCGGTCACATTCTATTTTAGGGTTTACTGACAAACTCTCAGTATGTGGGCAGTGACGCAGGATGAGATGAAACATTTAAAACTTCAAAATAAGTGTTCTGTGTTATTCAGTGACAAACAAGCTATTTGTTACCTCTTAGTTTCTCAACTTTAAAATAAAGCATTACCTCAAAATGTTAAGTTTAATTTACTGATGAGATGTAATGCAGCATCTTGAAAAATCTCCATCAGAAAAGAGTCTGAACAAAACTCACCTCTCACAGTCAGATTGACAGATTTACTGGGTTGTGAGGATGTGGTCTGTTGTCTCTCTCTCCCTCACACCAGTACTGATCCCTCATCAGATTCAATAGCTTCTCTGATGGTCAGTGTGTCTCCACTTACAGTGTGATGTACAGATGTAGACAATCTAATGTGAGAACTGCCTTTATACCACTTATATCTCCATCCACTTTCAGTCCCTATCTCACACTTAAGACTGACTGTCTCTCCAGTGTACACAGTGGTGTCTGGTTTTACTGTGAGTTTAGCTTCTGGTAAGTCTGTGAGTAAATACAAAAGATGTTTATTATACTTACAAAAATTAATGACAAGATGGAGAGGGGCATAATTCAGTTAGACCATTTAAAATATGTAACAGTTTTTATTCTTTATCATCTTTCATATTCTCTTCTTTATAATGTTTCACACAGCGAACACAAAGAAATTTCTTATCTCCAACTACTGACAACATGGGCCTGTTATGTTTAAGTCTCTGACATTAATACTGATTTCACTGTAACTTCACAAATCTTTGGTCTGAGAAACCTATGTGTAACCTGTCCCGTAGTAATCAGTGGACAATACAACGGTAATGTTACTGATTAATTTAAAATGGATACAGACTAAAATACTCACAGTCTTGACACTAAACCAAAAAAAAGTTTTTCTTTCATTCTAACGGAGGCCAGTTGCCTTTACTTTTAACCTTTGTGTGACTTTTGTGCTAAAATTCTCACATGGTGCCAGTGTATCACATGCATGAGATGCATCTCAGCATATCTCTCTCTCTCACACACACACACGCACACACACACACACAAACATATGACACACACCTCAGACTATCACACATGTTACTCACCTTTAACAGTGAGAGTAATTTCATTGCTGCTTTGTGAGGATTTGGGTCTGTAATAACTCTCTCCCTGACACCAGTACTGATCCTGGTCAGTTCACAGCAGCTGCTCTGATGGTGAATGTGTCTCCAGTTATAGTGGAACCATGAGACTGAGACACTGCAGACTTAGTGCTGCCTTTATACCACTTATATCTCCATTCAGTTTTAGTCTTTATCACACACTTCAGACTGACTGTCTCTCCACTGTACACAGTGGTCTCTGGTGTAACAGTGAGTGTAGATGTAGGTAAATCTGTACAAATGGAGAGAAGAGGAAAACCCTTTTTTAATGTATTCACAGTCAGGATTCATAATTACACTGGTACCATTTGTTTCTAAAACACCACAGAGAACATTCTCCTCCATTTCTTTATCACACATCACTCAGGTTGAACAACGAGACGCTCAGCAGCATTATTAAATATGAATAATCATGTATCAAAACCTGACATCAGTACTGATCCATTAAACACTGTACATCAAATCATACTCATGATGTTAAGGACATATGTCTCACTTTTATTTTTCTTTTTCTTTTACAGTCAGTTAATGATGACAAACTTTAACAGTGTAGAAATGAATATTAACAGACTCACCTGACACTGTCACTGTTACAGCATTACTCTTCTGTGAATTTTGACTGCCACCTTTCTGTGATCCTTGACAAGCATATTTACCACTCTGATCCTTAGTAGTGGCACTGAGTGAGTATTCACGATTTTCATGATAGTAAGATGTTATGGGAACACCATTCTTATAAAACTTATAAACCCACTGAATGTTTCCTCCTCCCCCATATATGTAACATCTGAGAGTGAAAGTCTCTCCAATGAAGATCTCACTGCCATCAGGATCCACTCTTAAAGCAGCTCTGGGTTTCTCTGCATAACACAAGCACACATCTCACTGAATGAAAAGGATGAATTTGTGTCAATAGCCAACACATACTGCAATTATTTTTACATTTGTTTGTAAGTTTATATAAAACTTTGTGATAATACATCCTTCACAACATTCACTGTTGTCCTATTACAGACTGTGAGTCCTAAATGAAGAGCAGGACTGAATCTCAGTCCTGTGAGTAAAGTTTAACACACACAGGACAAATACAGTGTAAAGTAAATAAAAACACTCATAATGTGTTCATTACCTTGGGTATGTCCAGAGTGGAGTAGAGCACACAGCACTAAAACACAGAGAAATAAACAAACTCAGAGCACAGGAGTGATGGATTCATAATTAAACCTGCCAATACATGTAGTTGACGGAAAACTTGATTATTTGTGATTAGATACCACTGAACACTGAAACACAGAGTTCATCGTCTTTATGGTTCTATGAATCTTGTTTTCTTCTTCTTCTTCTTCTTCCTCTTCTTCCTCTTCTTCTTCTTCTTCTTCTTCTTCTTCTGAAAAACTTTAGGTTCTTGCTTTTAAAGTGAAGATGTTTCATTGGGTAAGATATGAACAAAACCCTAGTCCCAACTTAGCGTTTTCAGTTGTGTTACGCACTGTGTATTGTATTTGTGTGCCTTGTTTCGTTTGTGTCTCTCTCACTCTCTCTCTCCCGACAGCCCCCTACCCCCCCGTAACGATTGCTCACAAGCTTTTGTACAACTACACATAATACACATAGAGGATAATGTGTGAGATGTGTGAGAGAGAGATGTGTGATGACTGCAGACCTAAAATACACACTGGGTAAAAAAGATAAAACACATTGCACTATGCGACGACATCATGCACATTCATTCTACTGGAAGAGAAAACAAAATAAATTGTCACCAGTTAATTATGCGCTACAGGGTAAAATGAAACCTGCTCGTGTTGCACCCCTAGAAAGACACTCGTGCGGCAGTTCCTCCTTTGCAGGCAGCTTTTTAATAAAGGCCCAGTTCCACATCAACACGTTCTCTTTTTAACATATTTCCTCCCTGCTTTTTCCATTCCTGTTGTTTTTTTTTCTTTTCAAAAGAACCTGGCCACTACTAATGTCGTAACACAAACTTAAAGATTTTAAAGTGACCGTACCTTATTTAACGGCATTACTAAAACGTTCAGTTCAAACATGTAAATATTATTAACTAATTTCTTTATTATCTAACTCTGTTACATTTACATTCTCAACTTGTCCTGAGCTCAGAATGATCATAAAGTTCATCAGACCCAGTGTTTAAATCATTTTCATGTCTGACACCATGTGGTCACTAACTAATACAGTGAGAGAGAGAGAGAGAGAGAGAGAGAGAGAGAGAGAGAGAGAGTGAGAGAGAGAGAGAGAGAGAGAGAGAGAGATGTAGGAGAGAAACAGGGGGACATGGGGAGAGGATGTGCAATGTTTAACCTCAGAATTAATGAAACACTTATTAGTCCACATTACAATGTAAAACGGTCTCTCCTCCAATTGCTGCCTGACAAGACCATAAATATATTTTTAATGTAGGAGTCAGAGTGTCACAGTAATCAGTCTTAAATAAAGTCTTTACTGAGAAATGTTCATGAGAAAGAGGAAGAATTCTGAGAAGAGAAGAACATGTGATACTGATATTTTAACACATAGACCTTAAGACATGAGTCAAATAGACATAAGTGTGAACAGCTCAGCACAATAACGTATCTTTTTGCATGTTGTTTTATAGAGTCTCTTTGGTGACAAGAATTAAATTAATGCATTTTTCCGTGTGTTTTATTCGATATGATTAAATTTTCCAGCTGATCATTAATGGTGTAGCAATTGTCTTTTGTCATGTACAATCAAATTGTGACATTATATTACATATATTACCTAGTGACTTGATATTACAGTTCAGTATTAGAACCTTTTTTTTTTTTTTCTTTCTCTTTTAATTTTATTTTATTGCTCAGTTTTTGTCTCCTCCGAGAATGTTAACTGTATCTTGTAGAGGACTGATGGTTCTAAACTGTTCTGTATATCAGACATGAACCTCTTATCATGGGTCTGTGTGAGTGTGAGAGTGTTGGTGAGGAGTGTATATGGTCATTAAACAGCTCCTCCTACACTCACTGGTCTAAACCCAGATGTGTGAAGAGCTAGAACAGAAGTCAAACCACAAACTCTCATCTCTGCCCTGCATACATATATATGTGTGTGCTTGTGTGTGTGTGTGTGTGTGTGTGTGTGTGTGTGTGGTGTGTGTGTGTCTGTTTCTGTCTTGTGCCTGCTGAGTTGAAATTCTGGTAGTTGAGTTCTCTCCTGTTTCTTTAATTATTCTTTCAATCAATCACCCACATCCACCAGACACTAAAATAAAATAAAAAAAAAAAACCCTTATGTATCTGTTCATGTATAAAGAATAATTCTTTAACTTTTCTTTATATTTTTTTTTTCCTGAAATCACCAGATAGTTTACGTGTCAAAGACTGTATATTGATTAAGAGAATGAGTACAGAGAATGAGGAATCTTCTCTCATATCACTATAAACTACAGTCTGGACTGAGCATCACTAAGAACACGAGAAAAATAACATGTATTAACTAGAAAAGTCAAAGTAAGAAGTTCAATCCTGTCAAGCATGATTCCCTCTGTACCCCTGACCTCACATCACCAGACGTCACCCAAAAGAAACGTTCAACATGCAGTCCCTTAACCAGCCCTGAACACATGCACCAATGATCACTGATCACCATCACTGATACATGAACAATACAACACTGTCTCACTTATAAATTATAATATATTCAGTTTATGGTCAGGAGTTGGATGTGACTACATGTCTTCAAGTGAATATAGTGGTATATAAAAAGTTATGTACATGTAATGATAGTCAGTGGTTACAGTGCTGTGTTGGTGCTAGAGACTATACCCTATGGGATTTTGAACTTCCTTACTAACACGCCCGCTTCCCATGCCTGGAGTGGGATGTGACTCCATGTCTTCAGGTGAACGTAGCGCCATAGAAAAGTTACATATACATGCCAGTTGCATTCTCTAAAAGTAAAGTCATTATTCTACCATCAGCGAGAGTATATATATTTATATGTACATAACATATACATACATATACATCAATGTCAGACAGTCATATGACAGAGAAAATAAGAAAAAGATAAAAAAAATAAAATAAGAAGGTAATTATTCCTCTCTTACAGAGTGATGTGTTTTGAAAAATAAGAAGTATAAAAAGACAATATCTACAGAGAGAGAGAGAGAGAGAGAGAGAGAGAGAGATGTAGTTATCAAAGAGGAGAGAGGGGAAAGGAGAAGAGAAATTAAATGGTAACAGAACAGACAGATGTTGGGTGACTGCAGAGACCTGCAGAGAGGACACATAAAATATTCATTTTAATACGTCTACATTTAGTTTTGTCAGCTGTCAGTCTTTAACATGTCAGTCTTTAACAAGGTTTGATCAGTTGTGCATCCAGTCCCCTAAACAGCACTATTTTATTCAGACTTTTCTTGTCTGTTGTGGAAATGATCTCAGTCTATTTAGGTTTAGGCTGAAACTCTTCATGACCACAGCACCATTGTTGGCTGCAGGTTTTTCCTGTTTGTTTGTTCGTTTGTTTGTTTGCTTGGTTGCTTGGTTGGTTAGTATCAAAGGTAGTTTTGCCTTTTAATAACCTTTTCACACATGAACAGGCAGAGAAGCAGAGAAGAAAAAGGTCTG
>NC_044501.1:41456238-41543738 GCF_902362185.1 Chanos chanos | reverse complement strand
ACTGGACAAGTGCACATACACTTGGAGAACAAGGTGATTAGCCAATCAGGTCCAAGTGTATTTTGACCAGAAGACAGGAAGCTATTGACAAAAGTCTGACAACACACATTCAGTTTTGAGTAGACCGGGCCTGACTTTCCACTCATCTCACTTCATATGAGGGAAATAAAAAAATAAATAATCAAATGAAATTCAACCAGACAGCTTAACACAATGGTACACCAGCATTCTCACAGTCCGTTTAAGATGCTTTTATCATCTATGAGATCATTATTATTTTCCTGTTAAAACAATAATAACCCTTCAACTCTAAATAAGCTGTCTGTCAGTTATCTTTTCTCACTGTCCCGATGTCTTACTGTCTTTCTCATTGTACCCAGGCATATTCAGTGCCAGTTAAAATGGTGTGAGTGTGTGATGGGGAGTGTAATGATGGTGTTACTATACCTGCGGTTGTGTTTGAGTTTAGAAGTAAGTAAACTGTGTCCTCCTGTGTTGTGTTGGTCTTGTCTGATGGAAGGAAATACACAAGCAACATGTACTGTAGTATCCCATCCAAAATGATGCTTTAAATGTTCATGTATTCGGTTGTTTTGATTGTGAGGTAAAGTGTATGTACCTTTTCCCTTTCATATTTCAAAAAGTTAATATTTTTCATCTCAACATTAGAATAATTTCTGTTGCTTGGTCCATCCACAAGATCTAAAATTCAAAAACAACAAAAACAATAGCAAATATTTCAAACAACAATTATACAACAATCAATTTAATTAATTAATTAATTGTTGCCACAGATCATTGTTAATAAAGTGTGATCTATAGCTTTATTAGACTGACAGAGATATTAAAATGGTTATCATGTGTTGTGTTTAAAGATGAGTTTAGGGCACAACCAAAGGACATGTGATCACAGTGTATGTTAGTTATAGACTTTACCCCTGTTGTCTCTGTCTGGAGTATCAATATCATCATAGCTGTGAACACTTCCTATGAAAGACAGAAAGATATTATGTTTATGGAAGTTCAGTATTTAAAAATCATAGTGTATGTTAACAGTAAACTTTACCTCTGTTGCCTTCACATGGACTCTCAATGGTGTCATAAATGTCAGCAGTTCCTATGAGAGACAGTATGATTATGGGTGCTCAATACATAAATGTAATTTGTACAGATGTAGATATTTATTATTGTAATAACATATGTATATACTGACCAAACTGGAGTGACATGTATTCTGACTGAGTGCCCACTCTTCCCCCTGTCTGTCTCTGATCCTGGTGTGGAGTCTGACTGGTGCTGTTGTGTCTCTTGACTCTAGAGGGCGACAAAGATCACTAATATGCGCAAAGCAGCTCTCTTTTTAAATGGCATGTTTGACAAAGAGAATGAAGAATACCTACAAGCAATTTTCAGTAGAGCAGAGACCTGCAATGGTGATGAGATTTTCATTATAGTCATTCGAGTTTACATTACTTATATTCATTTAAACTGCTGTTGTTACTTGTTTCGTGCGGCGCATTTGTGTGTGGTTGCGTCTTGTTCGCGTCTTGTGCTCTCTCTCTCTCTCTCTCTCTCTCTCTCTCTCTCTCTCTCTCTCTCTCTCTCTCTCTCTCTCTCTCTCTCCCCTCTCCTATCACCTGACGCAGGGATCCCGCGGTGGCGCGAACAGCTGCCACTCCCCACCTGGCCTGGTGTTGCGTCCCACCTCCGTGTTCCCAGCCAGCCAACCAAAGACGGAGAACCCCTCGTCGGATGGCCAACCGGAGATGGGGCGCGGAAATTTAAAGATGCCAGTTGTTAGCTGTGGGTAGATTTTCGGTCTCGTTTTGCGTTCGCTTGTGCTCTATTGTGTTATAAATACTCGCTGTATATCGTGTTTGACTTTTGTTATTGTTGACTACGGATTTGGATTACGGATTGGTTTTGGTTGCTTTCGATTGGCGTGGGGAGAAGAATAGGTAAGAAGGGGATCCCCGCGCTAGGAGTTAACTGTGTACAGGGGTTAGGTTAGAGGCGGGTGCCACTATTGTATGTTTTGTTTTGTAGGCAGTGAGTTCAGTTAGGTTTATTTTGGCTCTGCCACCTTTTTAGTTTCTCGTAGTTACGTGTGTGTTTCCGTAGGCAGTTAGGGTGGTTTCTGTTATATTTCGTTCATTCCTTTGGCACCGTCTATAGTTCTCTCCCCACTCCGTGTTCGTGTGTAAATATTTCTGTGTATATATATATATATATATATATATATATACTTGTAAATATTCCTTTGTCACTTTGTAAATATCTTTAATACATTGCACTCTTTTTGTTGTACATTGCTCCCGTGTCCGTGTGTTTTTCCCCTCGCACCGTCCCAATCCGACACTGGTGGTGGGTTTCTTTATGCTACGTCCCTGCTTCATACCCCTAGACCCAACTCACCATCTGGGACGTAACATTACTACAGACAAATTATTTGGATCAGAAAGTAATTAATCAGAGGGGTCAGCACATCACAGTTTTGTGTGTTTAAGTCAGTGCCAGACATACACTCTGAATTTATGTAAAGATATAAATGTTTACCTTCCGATCTTTTGTGCCAGTAAAACAGGATCATTAGAATGATGATCACAAAGACAACACCCAGTCCCACCACCACTCCTACTGTTACAGCAGAGGATCCATCACTTGAGACTGAATCTATTCACACACACACACACACACACACACACACACACATATTAGCAATATACTACTGCAGTATCACAACGGAGTTAGTACCAGATTAAAAAATATTATTATCTCACCTCTGAAAGTGATCCAGCTCTTTGGTGACTCTCCTCTCTCTGGGTGTTTACACCAATACAGACCCTCATCTGACTTTGAGACAGTAGGGATGATCATCTCTCCTGTAGTCTGATTCTGGAGAATTAATCCATCTTTATAGAAATCAGCTCTGATGTCTGAGGGGTCATGTCGATATCTACAGCGCAGAGTCAAAGTATCTCCCTCAGTAACAGGATGGACAGGACTCTCCAGGATCACATCACCCTCTGTTGAAAAGAACACAGTTACATACACTGCTGAGAAAGTATGCTCAAGCTCTAAACATGGATTCTGATAATAAGTTTAAAAAATTATTTTAGCTTTGATGTGACAGCTAAATGGATGCTTAGTATTAAATGAACACACTACATCTTTCTTGGTATAGTACTCATACAAAGTTTGAGTGTATTTACTAGTTAATCATTTTTTTGTGTGTGTGTGTTTGGAAAAGGATTACAACATTTTGTCTTTGTCTATTAGAGTGTCTATCATCAGTTATTACACTGCACTTAAGGGCATTTATCATTGATACAAAATGAGAAGAGGAGATATTTTACTCTAATATAAGTAAAAAAAATGCGCAGGCATTTTTTTGTTCTTTCCATGGTAAAAGTCATTACTGAGACTGACTGGTCACTGCTATGTTGAGAGGATTACTGTTCCCTCCAGAGTCAGACTGACACCAGTAAACTCCACTGTCTGATGACTGGAGGGAGCTGATGCTACATGTAGATCCTGTTACTGATCCCCAGTCTGATGAACAGTCTGACACCTCTCCATTATCTGTGTATCGTCTCACTGTCCATCCAGTAGAGTCACTCTGTACCTCACAGCTCAGTGAGAGAGAATCAGATATAAAGTGTTGTGTTCTCCGGGGACTGATGATGAGAGAGCCTGGAGGAGACAGACCTGAAACACAGACAGACAGAACTGTAATTCCATGAAAGTCTGCTACAGTATTGTATATATTGTTGAAAGAGTGAAAATCACGAATCTGAAATGGAAAGTAGTTCAGACACACATATTACACACATATCTCGGAGTATCACACACTTTACTCACCTCTCACAGTGAGAATAACTAGACTGCTTAACTGTGAGGATGTGGGTCTGTCATTACTCTCTCCCTGACACCAGTACTGATCCTGGTTTGATACAGTAACACTGAAGGTGAATGTGTTTATAGGTGAAGTGTAAAGGTCAGATGTATACAACACATTCTGAGTGGTTCCTCTATACCACTTATATCTCCACTTATTCTCAGAGCCAATTACACAAGTCATTGTGACTGTCTCTCCAGGATACACAGGGGACTGTGGATTTACTGTCAGTGTAGCTGTTGGTAATGCTGTTGGTTTAGGGGGAAGAGAAACAGAGATTAAACATTAATATCCATCAGTGCAGTGCAGTGTATCAGTTTTCAATTATAGCATGGAATGGACCAGGATTTAGAATACAGAGAGGGGAGACACATTATAACAGATATAACACACAGATCAGAATATCACACACTTTACTCACCTCTAACAGTCAGAGTAATGGATTTAGTGGGTTGTGAGGAAGTGGGTCTGTTGTCTCTGTCTCCCTTACACCAGTACTGATCCTCATCAGTTGAAGCAGCTCTATTTATGATCATTGTGTCTCCATTTACAGTGTGATGTCCAGATGTAGACAATCTAATTTGAGAACTGCCTTTATACCACTTATATCTCCATCCACTTTCAGTCTCTATCTCACACTTCAGAGTGACTGTCTCTCCAGTGTACACAGTGGTGTCTGGTTTTACTGTCAGTGTAGTTGTCGGTAAGTCTGTGCAAATGAGAGAGAATGAAACCATAATACTTCACATAAAATAAAAAAAAACATTCACTGTCAGCATTCAGAAACACAGTGTAAGCGTTTGCCTCTAAAATATTAATCATAAAAAATTTGCTCTATTTATGTATCACACATCAATTAAGAGAAAAGAGATATGCAGTATCAATGGTGTTGCTCAAATGTTGAACAATGATAACAAAGTGATATTTAAAATGTATGTGCCTCATAACATTTAACTTTACCAAAATAAACATTGGACAAAATGTAAGAAGTCAAAGTCTTTACTGAATATGAGTCAGAATAGATGCTTTTAAAATTCATCAAACATTAATATCCATCAGTGCAGTGCAGTGTATCAGTTTTCAGTTGTAAAAGGTCAGAGACATGACCACAGAGATGTGTCAGTTTATCACAGATACAACACATATCTCAGAGTACCTCATATCTCAGGCCCTTGGTCTCTCTGTCAAACACACACACGTACATGCACGCACGCACGCATCACTGACCTTTAACAGTCAGAGTAATTTTTTTACTTCTTTGTGAAGATGCAGGTCTGTCATTCCTCTCTCCCTGACACCAGTACTGATCCTGGTCTGACACAGTGACAGTGAAGGTGAATGTGTTTATAGGTGAAGTGTAAGGGTTAGAGGTATACACCACATTCTGAGTGGTTCCTTTATACCACTTATATCTCCATTTATTCTCAGAGTCAGTTACACAAGTCATTGTGACTGTCTCTCCAGGATACACAGGGGACTGTGGATTTACAGTCAGTGTAGCTATTGGTAATGCTGTTGGTTTAGAAAGAAGAGAAACAGAGAGAGGTGTCACTTTATCACGGATATAACACACAGATCTCAGAGTATCACACATTACACTCACCTCTAACAGTGAGAGTGACAGGACTGCTTAGCTGTGAGGATGTGGGTCTGTAATAACTCTCTCCCTCACACCAGTACTGATCCTCATCAGTTGAAGTAGCCCTGTTTATGCTCAGTGTATTTCTATTCACAGTGTGATGTCCAGATGTAGACAATCTAATGTGAGAACTGCCTTTATACCACTTATATCTCCATCCACTTTCAGTCTTTATCTCACACTTCAGAGTGACTGTCTCTCCAGTTTACACAGTGGTCTCTGGTTTTACTGACAGTGTAGCTGTTGGTAAGTCTGTGTAAATGAGAGAGAATGAAAAAACAATGCCTCACATAAAACAAGTATTTACCTGTAAAATATTAACCATAAAAGACCTGTTCTATTTCTGAATCACACATCATTTAGTGTGAATAGAGACCTGCAGTATCCACTGGTATTGCTCAAATTCATATTGATAAAGTCATATTTAACATGGGACGGAGATTTGAGGTGCCTCATAACATTTAATGCTAAAATGGAAGAAGCCAGTCTTTACTGAACATGAGACAGAATAAACTTCCCCACTTATTGACTTACAGTGTGTTTTATTGCTCTCATTAGGACTGAGTGTGGACTGCTGGTTGTTATTAATATGAATTGTTGAATTAATATAACACATATTTTTCTTCTCATTTTCTTTCATATTTTATACACTTGCAAATGACTTGCATATTAAAATGTGAATAATAAAACAGTAGACATAGACATGGTTGAGTTCTCTATACTGAAAACACACACGGTTTCCATGAGGAAATTATTTACTCAAAATTTCATTACTCTACAGTTTACTCTGATCATTTAAGATCCTGTTTCATTCAATTCACACTGTATATTAATGTATGTAAGGACTTTATTCTGATACTAGAGTAAATGAAGGAACACTAACGATATATCAGAGATGATTACTCACCTGTTACAGTGAGAGTCACACTGTTACTCCAGTCAGACTTTTCACCGTTGTAGAGATGTGCTACACATGTATAAGTGCCACTCTGAGATGTTCTTACAGGACTGATTACATATTGATTACTATGTTTTTTGTACATTCGTTTTGCACCTTGATCATTACGCCAGAACACATAAGATATTTCTCCTTCAGGAATTTCACAGGTGAGTGTCACTGTCTCTCCTCTGAATATCTGGGTCCATTTGGGGTGGAGAGTCAGAGAAGGTTTGAGTTTTCCTGCAAGAACCAGTTGAAATAAAACCATAATTCTAAAACTACACACACACACACATACACACACACAAAAACCGACTAACCAAAGTAAATGCGATAAGGCAACCAATGAAATTCTCATACAACATACAATTTCCCTAATCATTAAACAATGATCCTTTGTCTCTGATTACAGACTTCATTACTGAACTTCCAACTACGCATATAGTCCATAATGTGAAAAACAAACAAATAAACAAACAAACAAACAAAACAAAAATACAAAAAGAAACATACATGGAGATTTAAACAAAATCATGAATAACAATTTTATTACCTTGAGTTTGTCCAGAGTAGAGGAGTGAACTCAGCACTAAAACACAGACAGAGAAACTTAGAACACAGCAGATACATTTGACCTTGAACTACACTGTTCTAATCTCTTTATGATACTGATTAGACTTATTATAACTATACTGTCTTATCTCTATGTGAAATCTATTTCATTTAGAATCTAACAACAACAAACTCATCAGTCACTTTTCTCTCACATTTCATCATCAGCATTTATGACATTTCTCTCAAAATTAATAATAACCTTTAATAAAACTATAATCACAGTATTTATCCACTTAGTTTCTCAAAAACACATCTGCAGTTTTCAAAGATCAGCACTGATCACTTATAAAATGAGGTTTATTTTAGAAACACAGTATCAGACACAGGTCAACACTTGTGTAAGAATCTCCTAAATGAATAATGAAATACAACAACAATTCAGAGACTCAGAGAACACTGAACCTATGAACACTCCCATTGTCAAATTCACATTATACTTCCATGTCCACAGGCATAAAAACACACACACACACACATACACACACACACACACAGACTGTGAATAGAGTAACTTAAATATTGCTTAAGAAGCTCAGCACTTTCTCCTCCCTCAACACTCCCCCAGTAGCCACTGCTGAAGTTGATCAAGGCCTTTAACCCCCAACTGCTCCCTGAACATGGTTCTACAGCTGCTCACTGAACCTTAACAAAATTGTTAGCTGATGTTAATGTTAGTTACATCTTTAACTTCTCCCTCTACAGACAAAGTCTCTGTCACAGTGATATCACTGATAAAAGGACATAGAGAGATAATTCTCACAGAGCAGTACATGTAGTCGACTCGGTATTCTCACATTTAGGTCACACCTCTGTAGACAGGCAAAGAGTGATGATAAGAATGAAATGACCGTATCTTTTAATTCCTGTTCCCTGTTTTGAACTTTTGAAATATTTTGACAATATTTTTTTCAGCAAATATGGAATCAAGGCATAAGAAATGAAGTCTTCATTAAAAACACAGGGACAGTAGGTTTATGTCTCAGGAGTGACTCCTATACTCTTCTCTTGTTTGTCTGTGAATCAACAACACATTTTAATACTTTCATCTAGTGGTGTATATTGTAATTACAATACATTATCAGCCACGATATCACAACAAAAAATTATCTGTAATGGAGAGAGGATGGAGTGGTGAGACAGTTAAATGGAGAGAGGATGGAGTGGTGAGACAGTTAAATGGAGAGAGGATGGAGTGGTGAGACAGTTAAATCGAGAGAGAATGGAGTGGTGAGACAGTTAAATGGAGAGAGGATGGAGTGGTGAGACAGTTATATGGAGAGGGGATGGAGTGGTGAGACAGTTAAATGGAGAGAGGATGGAGTGGTGAGACAGTTAAATGGAGAGAGGATGGAATGGTGAGACAATTAAATGGAGAGAGGATGGAGTGGTGAGACAGTTATATGGAGAGAGGATGGAGTGGTGAGACAGTTAAATGGAGAGAGGATGGAGTGGTGAGACAGTTATATGGAGAGGGGATGGAGTGGTGAGACAGTTAAATGGAGAGAGGATGGAGTGGTGAGACAGTTAAATGGAGAGAGGATGGAATGGTGAGACAATTAAATGGAGAGAGGATGGAGTGGTGAGACAGTTATATGGAGAGAGGATGGAGTGGTGAGACAGTTAAATGGAGAGAGGATGGAGTGGTGAGACAGTTAAATGGAGAGAGGATGGAATGGTGAGACAATTAAATCGAGAGAGAATGGAGTGGTGAGACAGTTAAATGGAGAGAGTATGGAGTGGTGAGACAGTTAAATGGAGAGAGGATGGAGTGATGAGACAGAGAGAAATGAAGGCAAAGGAAGAACCTTTTCTGGTTAAATGTGTATTAGTTTCCATAAAACTGGTGTATATTGTAATTACAATACATTATCAGCCACGATATCACAACAAAAATTATCTCTAGAGGATGGAGTGGTGAGACAGTTAAATGGAGAGAGAATGGTGTGATGAGACAATTAAATGGAGAGAGGATGGAGTGATGAGACAGTTAAATGGAGAGAGGATGGAGTGGTGAGACAGTTAAATGGAGAGAGGATGGAGTGATGAGACAGTTAAATGGAGAGAGGATGGAATGATGAGACAGTTAAATGGAGAGTGGATGGAGTAGTGAGACAGTTAAATGGAAAGAGGATGGAGTGGCGAGACAATTAAATGGAGAGAGGATGGAATGGTGAGACAATTAAATGGAGAGAGGATGGAGTGGTGAGACAGTTAAATGGAGAGAGTATGGAGTGGTGAGACAGTTAAATGGAGAGAGGATGGAGTGATGAGACAGAGAGAAATGAAGGCAAAGGAAGAACCTTTTCTGGTTAAATGTGTATTAGTTTCCAAAAAACTATAAACATTTAAACACTTTCTAACAGAAGTCTCAGAGTCTCTCACTCATAAGCCCTAAATACAGAGACAGTCTTTACTGAGAAATGAGAAAGAGGAAGCATTCAGAGAAGAGGAGGTTACCTGTTACTGATATTTTAACCTGTTGACAAGTGTGACCAACAGAAAACACATCAACTGATCTTCTGAATGTTTATTTACAGTGCGTCTCTATGACGACAATAATGATGTTCAGGCATTTTAATTTTGCTTTCTATTGCTTTAACCAAAATTTCAGTGATACACGCAGCTGTCAAATATCAGATACATAATATCAGATACAGCTTTCTAGAGAATTATACACCCAAACAAAGCCATTTAAAATGTTTTCTATATTTTACAAAGCATATTTACATCTATTAAGCAAGAATACAGCTAAACTTGTATAAATATTTTCACTCCCCATTTCTCTCCATACAGAGATGACATGGTTTTAAAACAATGACTGATTGTGGTTTGAGCTCTTTTCTAGTTGAGCCATGTTTAAATTTCAAGTTTAAGTTTATTTAAAGCCCAATATCACTGTTTACAGTCTCAAAGGGCTTTACATGCCCACAGGATTACAACAAACAGAGCAGGGCGGCACCCCCTGACTTGGTCCTCATAGCGGGCAAGAAAAAACTCCTCAAAAAATCCAGACACTAGGGAAAAATAAGAGAAATCTTGAGAAGGACCACAGAGAGAGGAGACCCCTTCTAGGCCAGCCAGGCATGCAGTAGGTGCCAGCCCAGTGGGCAAATTACTAAATAACACAGTGATAATGAAAATGAAAACACAACTAGTCGGCAGTATGAAGGATGACAAGACAGCATGGTGCTCAGTTGGGGTGGACGACACAGCCACAGCAGCGCAGGAAGCCACGAAGCCACAGCAGCCATCGGGATGACAATGAAGAGAGAGATGACAGGGAGGGAGGGAGGGAGCATCTACAAAGAAAGTAGCCACATTCAAGCCAGACACTCATGCTCGAACAGATGAGCCACAGCCATGCAAGAGAAGAGGGAGGGGAGGAAAGCATTATTGGAGTAGCAGCACTGAACAGATGAAATAAGGAAAATGATTTTATAGAAGCATGAAAGTTGCAAGACTAGTGGCTGAGGAGAGCGCAGGAGGAGCAGGGCCAGGGACAGCAGGGCACAAAGTCATTCAGCCGGCCAAGGGAAGGCGCCACATCCAGGAAGTAGGCGCAGACATCGACCACTCACACAAAGAGAAGAGAGCAGGTTAGTGACAGAAACTGACAAGGTTATGATAAGAGCAGAGGAGAGGGAGGAGAGAGAGAAGATGAGAGGTATCTAAGCCGGCAGCTACTAAGCTAAGCTATGACAGGAGAGACTACAGCAGAGACTGAGCCTCACCGGATGGTCAGATTGAGATTATGCTATCATATGACAAAGTGAATGAATGAGTCTTAAGTTTGGTTTTAAAGGTAGCAAGAGAGTTTGCCTCTTTGATTTCTATAGGTAGTCTGTTCCAGAGAAAGGGTGCGCGGTAGGCAAAGGCGCGATGGCCAGCAGACTTCTTTTTAACTCTTGCAACAGCTAATAATTTAGCGTCCTGAGAGCGCAGGGTGCAGAGGGGTTGCGGGGGGGGGGGGGGGGGGGGGGGGGGGTCGTAAGATGTAATTAATTCGGAAAGACAGGCTGGTGCAAGCTAATGGAGAATTTGAAATGTTAATATGATGACTTTAAAATCAGCCCTCATGTGAATTGGGAGCCAGTGAAGGGAAGCCAGGACGGGAGTGATATGATCGAACTTCCTAGTTCGGGTCAGGATTCTGGCAGCAGTATTCTGGACAAGCTGAAGACTTCTGGTACTAGAGGCGGTCAAACCAGAGCACAGAACGTTACAGTAGTCGAGGTGAGACGTGACAAATGCATGGACAATGGTTTCTGCGTCAGCTAAACATAGTAGGGGCCTAATTTTGGCGATATTGCGGAGATGATAAAAGGCCGTTTTGGTGGTGTTCTTGATATGAGTGACAAGCGAGAGACTAAAGTCAAAAATCACA
The DNA here is from genome assembly GCF_902362185.1 of Chanos chanos. Classification (NCBI taxonomy): domain Eukaryota; kingdom Metazoa; phylum Chordata; class Actinopteri; order Gonorynchiformes; family Chanidae; genus Chanos; species Chanos chanos. The sequence continues at coordinate 41,532,262 of NC_044501.1, read as the reverse complement.
CCAAGGTTTTTAGCTGTGGAATTTTGCGAGAGAATGCAGTTGTCAAAATTTAATGTAAGATTATTAAAAAGATGCTTATGCGCAGGGGGACCAGTGACTAGCATTTCTGTCTTACCTGCATTAAGCATCAGGAAGTTTGAAGACATCCAATTTTTAATGGCAGAGAGTCACGCCTCAAGGTTGGTCAATTCAGAGCGGTAACTGTGTTTGATTGATAAGTAGATCTGAGTATCATCAGCATAACACTGGAAGGTAATGTTATAGCTGCGAATAATGTCTCCAAGAGGGAGCATGTAGACAGAGAACAGGAGAGGGCCAAGGACCGCCCCTTGAGGGACACCACAGTTAAGCTCTCAGATGTCACATTATTGTAGTGGACACAATGCTTTCTCTCTCAGAGATAAGATTTTAACCAAGAGAGCGCCAGGCCACGGATGCCAATTTCATTTTCCATGGGCTTTAGCAGTATGGTGTGATCGACTGTGTCGAATGCTGCACTCAGATCGTGAAGAATAAGTATTGAGGTATCACCAGCATCCATGGCTAGTAATACATCATTAGTCACTCTAGTTAATGTGGTTTCAGTGGAATGAAAACACGTAAAGGCCGGCTGAAACACTTCAAAGAGGCGGTTGGAGGACATATAAGTGATTTTTTTGAGTATTTTAGAAAGAAACAGGAGATTAGAGATTGGTCTATAATTATTCAAGCTTTCTGGGTCGAGGTTAGGTCTTTTAAGTAGGGGGCTAATCACGGCTGTTTTAAAAGCAGAGGGTAGAACGGCAAACTTAATTGACAAATTTAAAAGGTTGAGGATTGTAGGGCCGAGGATCGAGAAAAGTTCTACATAAAGTTTAGGAGGTAGGGGATCGAGCAGGGAAGAGGCTGGTTTAGCGGAGTGCACCAGTTTGGAGAGTGCGTCTAGGGAGATCAAATTGAGTTAAAGAGTGCACATCCTGATTAGGCTCTGGGGCAGCGATGGGGAGTATACCAGCGCATTGATTTGTGTTTAGCCATGTGTGTTTAGACCGTATGTGTCAAAATCCTGCCGGTTTATGTTTTCACCTGGTGATTTTCACTTTGAAAACAGTGAATCAGAGATCATGTTTCGTTGGTCGACAAGGGAAACAGCAGAACCATGGCCCTCCAGGACCGGATTTTGACACCCTTGGTTTAGACCAGTGCCCGTGTACTCTTTATTCAGGTGGTGCTTAGAAAAGTTTTTACCTGTATCTGATACTGCATTTCTGACATAACCCTCATTTTGTCAATGACCAATGCTACTCAATGCTCCCCCCCCCCCCTCTCTCTCTCTCTCTCTCACACACACACACACACACACACACACACACACAGACAGACACACGCAACTCAGAGCACAGCAGACATGTTTGTCCTCTGAATGTCTATGCTGATTTAGACAACAAGTTTTCATAATAAAGCAGAAATCAGTTAAAAGGTCATGTGTTGTACTGATGTGAACCAATGAGAATGTATGAGAGGGACAACTCAAAGACACAAGAGGGATGGAGTAGAGAGAGAGAGAGAGAGAGAGAGAGAGAGAGAGAGAGAGAGACAGAGAGAGAGAGAGAGAGAGACAGAGAGAGAGAGAGAGAGAGAGAGAGAAAGAGAGAGAGAGAGAGAGAGAGAGAGAGGGAGGGAGGGAGGGAGGGAGGAGGGGGAGCAGGAGGTGTGTGGTGGCGGCAGAGTCCTATAGATTATAAATGTATATTTAATAGAGGTTTCAGAGTATTTCTCTCATCAGCCTTAAATATAGTGACAGTCATTACTGAGCAACATCATGAGAAAGAGGAAGTGGCCAGAGAAGAGTTGAACATGTGGTAACACACAGGTCTTAAATCATAAGTGTGAACAGATCAGTATAAATCTTGCAAAACTTTCTGCACTTTTTTATGGTGTCTCTTAGGTTAGATTAAAACCTGATAAATGTATCTGTTTATTAAATAAGTCCATTTTTGTCTCCTCTGAGAATAATAACTGCATCTTACAGAGGACTGATGGTTCTAAACTGTTCAGTATATCAGACATAAACCTGACCTCATGGGTCTGTGTGAGTGTGAAAATGTTAGTGAGGAGAGTATGTGGTAATTAAGCAGCTCATCCTACACTCACTGGTATAAACCCACATGTGTGAAGAACTAGAACAGAAGTCAAACCACAAACTCTCACCTCTGCTCTGCTGTCAGACATCATATACTATTGGTAGGGTTATTAGAGACCCTATTTTATTTTACCTGTATACATATATATGCGTGCGTGTGTGTGCATGTGTGCATGTGTGTGAGTTTGTGTGTGCATGTGCTTGTGCATGTGCGTGTGCGTGTACTTGTGCGTGTGCTTGTGCGTGTGCACTCTTAAACAGAGGTGGGAAGTAACAAAGTACAAACGCTCTGTTACTCTACTCAGGTAGAGTTTTCATGTCTCTCTACTTTACTTGAAAATTAATTTTTCTGACAACTTTGTACTTTTGCCCCCTACATACTAACCCAAACTTCTGTACTTTCTACTCCTTAAAATTTCAAAACAGGCTTGTTAGATTAAGTTTAGTGCATTTGAGGGGAATTATCGATTATTTTTATTTTCCAACCTTGCAGGCCTTCCCAACATCAAGACTGATTTCAAACTAAAAGGATGGGAAAATAATACATAGAGCAGACGATCCACTGATTCACATCACGCACGACAGACATAACGAGACAAAAATGGCGTGGAAGACATAATAAGACAAAACTGACAGGAAAGGAGGGTTTCAGGCTTAATTAGACCTGAGGTGTGCTGTTGATCATAATGTGTTGATCATAATGTTTTGAGTTCTGTTGCTGATGTTGTGAACTGATTTGCACCTTGGAGCAAAGTTGATGCTCATTATTCTCAGTATATTGTGTTTTATTTTAGTAGAAGGTAGAAATGTCCTTCAAAGGTGTCAGGCGTGGAGTGGAGGTGGACCCAAGCGCAAGACACAATGATGGTGGTGACAAAAAAAGGAGGACTTTACTTACAAAATGTGGATAAATAAACAGGTGCAAACAGGAACAGAGACCAGTAACAAAAAGGTGCAGCCAAACAGAGTGTAACCAAACAATAACAAAAATAGATGAGGGACAGGTCAAACACAAGGGAATAGGATAAAATGAGTGTCTGATATGTTTTGATAAACTCTGGATTAGAGGAAGTGAATAAACTGTTCTATCGTTTGTTCAGAGAAGACATGAGACACTCAGGACCTTAAATCTCCCACTGACAAATTCTCTCACTGATACATAGACAATACAACACTGTCTCACTACAACATGACTTATCATTGAATTCATATTCAGTTTACAGCCCTGGAGTTGGATATCATGGAATGTCATAACGTGAACACAGCACTGTGGAAAAGTTACATTGAAAGACTAGAGTTTGCCTTCCCAAAAAGAAATTTTCTCTCTCTTGAAGAGTGGTATACTTGACCAAAAAAAAAAAAAAAAGAAGAAGAAGAACAAGTGAAAAAGGGATAATACTTACAGAGCAGCACATGTAGTGGACTGAGCTCCATACTGTGTGAGTGAGAGACTGTTTGATGTGAACTGTGTTATAAAATCTTCCTGTATTTGAGATTTGAGAGCTCTTCCTCTGGTAGAGAGCAAGAGAGAGAGAGAGAGAGAGAGAGATGAAGAGATGATATCATATGAACAGGAACAGGAGAAACATGTGATGGGAGGAGCTACATCTCTTTTAGATCTGTCTCTCGTCCAGTTCAGTAATGAAAGTCTACTAAACAGAACAGCAAGAACATATTTTGTCACAGATGGATCATTTTGAAAAGTGTGCATCATGACAGTTTATTAAATGAGTTTTACACCAGACTATGCATTAAACATGTATTATTAGTAATTAGAGGATCAAAGTGAGACAGGATGGCCATTGATTATTTTATTGTGACAGTTCTCTCACTTAGTTATCTGAGATATAAATGCAGTAATGTTTGCAAAATTACATTTTCTTAAAACGAGTTCCACCATCCTCTGAAAACTATGGAAATGTGTTTGATGTTTTTTTCTCACTCTCTGCTGAAAATTTGAGTGAAGCAACAGGACAAAGGACCAGTTAACACCTCCCACCCTTCACTGGTCTTAACCCACATGTCTGAAATAGAACAGAAACTAACAGAAACCACAACTCACACCTCTACGCTGTTTTCAGACATACGAGAGCTGTGGCTGGGACTTTTATAGTGAGTGAGCGTGCGTTTGTGTGTGTGTGTGTGTGTGTGTGTGTGTGTACGCTCTGTGGGTCTGTGGGTGTGTGCATACGCATGCATTTAACTCTGATACATTCAAAGACCCTTGTGTTGGTGTTGAAATGTCCTGGCTGGGCTCAAGTGGTGGAAATTTCCGTTGTTTCTTTGAGTACCTCTGTTAAAGACATACAACTCTTACCATAAACCTAAAGAAAAAAAAAATCTGTAAAGCATCAGTGAACAGAAGGTTCTATAGAACATCCACTCTTGTCTATTCTATAGAACATCCACTCTTGTCTATTCTATAGAACATCCACTCTTGTCTATTCTATAGAACCTCCACTCTTTTCTATTCTATAGAACATCCACTCTTGTCTATTCTATAGAACATCCACTCTTTTCTATTCAATAGAGCCTCCACTCTTGTCTATTCAATAGAGCCTCCACTCTTGTCTATTCTATAGAACCTCCACTCTTTTCTATTCTATAGAACATCCACTCTTGTCTATTCTATAGAACATCCACTCTTGTCTATTGTATAGAACATCCACTCTTGTCTATTCTATAGAACATCCACTCTTGTCTATTCTATAGAGCCTCCACTCTTGTCTATTCTATAGAACATCCACTCTTGTCTATTCAATAGAGCCTCCACTCTTGTCTATTCTATAGAACATCCACTCTTGTCTATTCAATAGAGCCTCCACTCCTGTCTATTCAATAGAGCTCCCACTCTTGTAACTTGGCTGACTGAAGAACTGACAGAGCATTATTCTTTGAGATGAAATAGTTCAGTAAAGAAACATGTAGGTGAACTGAACTGAAAGGACAGGAGAATGAGAGTAGTCTGTTTTTAAGTCACCAGTAGGGCGCAGTGTAGACTGTTTTTGAAGATGAGATGAATCATCTTAACTGAAGCTGGGACCAAAACAGAGGCCTGTTCTCTACAGAGAAAGGGGTTGATGAGGGTGTAAAAGAAGGAGAAGATGTGATTGGAGGTGATGAGGAGAAATGATGAGGAGTTTAGTATAAACAGACAGATCACTGGGAGCTTTTTTCTTATGAGACACAGCACTGTAGACTAGACAGCAATGACATGGCCTAGATGATGATTTCTCCACTGTGTCTTATTCATGGACTCTTTACACTGACCAGTGATTCTGACTGAACCAACAGATTAATGAGTGATGTAAAGCAGTGTTTTTCAACCTTTTTCGAGCCAAGGCACATTTCTTTCATTGAAAAAATCCCACGGCACACCACCAGCTGAAAATGTGAAAAAAAAGCTTATTTTAACAATATAAGTGTTATATTGTTAATATAAGCGTTTTTTAACATTGAAGAATGACGTTATATTATAACGTCTTGAATAGGAATCAAATAAACACAAAGAAAAAAGTATTTTATAATCTTTCATATTTATACTCACTCAGTGTGAAACCTGGGCCTGTTTGGATGAACACAGAGCTGATATTCTGGCAGGAATCGATGAAAGACACACACGAAGCTCTTCCTCCACAGCTCTCAGTCTTTCTCTGTTTTTAGTTTTTACAGCAGTCAGGCTTGAAAAGCTCACCTCACACAGGTATGTTGTGGAAAATGGGAGCAATGTCAAAATAGCTTTGTTGGCCAGCATGGGGAACTCCTTGGCAGCTGCCAACCAAAAACTGTCCAAAGATAGATCAGCAAAGCTTAGCTTGAGACCACGATCTTGTCTCAGTTCAGTTAGTTCCTCCTGCTCCTGTAAAGTCATGTCCTTTCCAACAGCTGATGCTGAGCTGAATGGGTTCCTAACCCAGTCAAGGCACTCCGTGGAGGCTGAAGAGAAATGACATCTTCTCCTCAAGAGTTTTCAAATGTTTAACTATTATCTCACACAGTGCAGCAGTATTAACATCTTGCCAATTATTGGTGAGTGGGAACATTTCAAGATTGCCACTTTCCACATGTTGCTGCCAGAGTTGCACCTTTGAACGGAATCCATTTATTTTATCTGTACTTGTAAGCAGGTTTTCATTTCGGCCTTGCATTCGTGTGTTCAGTTCATTCAGATGATGAAAAATATCTGCCAGGTATGCCAGCCTTGCACACCACTCATCACTTGCAAGCAGCTTTGCGTAGTCGGACCCCTCATTTGTCAGAAACACTTTAAGTTCCTCTCGCAGCTCATACACACGGGCCAGCACCTTGCCGCGCGACAACCATCGGACCTCCGTATGAAACAGCAAGGCTTTATGCTCCGCTCCCATTTCTTCACACAAAGCCGCAAATATGCGACTTTTCACAGGTCGTGACTTCACAAAGTTTACCGTGCGCACAACATCATCCGACACAGGAACAAGGTCTGCTGGTAAAGTCTTGGCTACGAGGGCTTCGCGGTGTAAAAAACAGTGCGTAATGATCACATCTGGGTTTTTTTCCTTCACTCTGCTTACAAAGCCTTTGGTGCGCCCGACCACGGCTGCAGCTCCATCAGTGCAGACACTCGTGCAGTTTTCCCACTTAAGTCCTCCTTTTTCCAGATATTCTGATGTGACCCGAAAAATTTCCTCTCCTGTTGTTTTTCCTGGCAAAGCCTTGCAAAATAGAAAGTTTTCTCTGATTGTGTCTCCATCTACAAAACGCACATTGGCCAAGAGTTGAGCATGTCCACTTATATTAGTAGACTCATCAAGTTGCAACGCAAATTTATTACTGATACAGATCTTGTCCAAAACCACACTTTCGATGTCTGCAGACATATCATCAATACGTCTGGAAATTGTGTTATCTGAGAGAGGGACTTTGGCTATTTCTTTAGCCGCTTCGGGTCCGAGCATCTCATTTACAATTGCTTTGCAGGCGGGAAGTATTAATTGCTCTGCCACAGTGTGGGACTTTTTTGATTTAGCCACAAGTTCAGCGACGTGGTATCTAGCTTTGAGGGCTCTCTCATTTACCTTTGCGGTTTTTCTCATGAAAGTTGCTTGTTTCTCCGTGTGTTCACGCAGGCGAACAAAATACTCCACATTTTTGTTTTGAGGTGAAGGGTGTTTCGTTTGGAGATGGCGTTTAAGCTTACTTGGGACCATAGCACTGTTGGAGAGCTTTTCACCACATACCAAGCACAACGGAGTCGGTGCCGTTGCATCTCCGGTAAAAGTAAATTCAAATGCAAGATAGCTTTCGTTGTATTGCCTCGCGCCAGAAACTTTGCTGGACGTCTTTGCTTTCTTTTGACCTCCACTCATACTAGGGCCTTCATCTGGGTCCGGATTTTGTCCAGGGTCCAGTTCAGAGTCAGCATTTTTCCTCTTCAAAAACTTATCCATCACTTTCACCGTCGTCCTGCTATCCACCTGTCGTTGCATCCATGCGTCACTAATTCGCTTGTCTCTAAGCACAAGGCAATTAGCTACCTGCTGCTGCTGCCACCTACTGGTATGGAAGAGTACTATATGATTACTCTGTCAGGCGCTAGACTGCACAGGCACACAAATTGGATAATTTCCCACGGCACACCTGACAATATCTCGCGGCACACTGGTCTAGCGCCTGAGTGGTTGAAAAACACTGATGTAAAGACATAAAGAACAGTCAGCAGTAAATTACAGTGAGAGCATGTGACAGCAGCAACACACCTCTAATTAAAACCTGTATATATTGATATCTGCAGTACTGTTCTACTAAAGAGTTTCAGGTCAAACCAAACAGCTCCTGAATGACAAAGAGACTTAAAGAGCTCTCGTCGAATGTCAAAGAATGTTTTGGAAGGTTCTAGAAAGATGTTTAGAAAGAGAGTGGAAATGCAGATCCTGGTCCAAATGCACCAATACCAGAAACTCATAAACTTGTGCCTCAGAAAAGTATATCAGCATCATGTTACCTACTGTAATGATGGAAAACGATTCTGAGAGAGAAATTAGACGGAGTAGAAGTATCTGTGTCAGATTTAAACAAAGGGTAAACGATTAAAAGATAGCCAATCACTGTAGGACAAGACGGAAGACGGGTGGATTATAAAATGATTGCATGAGAGAAAAAGAGGAGAGAAAATGAGAGAGAAGTGAAGACCCACTCTATGTGAGTGCTTCACTGATTTGGACTCAGTAGAGTTCAGGGAACAGGCTCATGTCTTTACAGTTTTTAAGCAGGTTTGTTGTAGTCAAAATAACTTAGAAAATAAGAAAATGAGGGAGAGAGAGAAAGAGAGAGAGAGAGAGAGAGAGAGAGAGAGAGAGAGAGAGACAGAAAGACAGAGAGACAGGGAGACAGAGACAAAGAGAGACAGAGACATGGTTCATTTTGAGCAGACAGTGAGTGGTGATGGAATCAGCCATGTTTTGGGCACTTACTCCCTTAAGTTTTTCCTGCTACTTCAGGACTCAAATCAGCATCTCCCTGATGAATACAGACTCCTTGACGGCCAACGCAATTCACATGGAAACATGACATTCAGGCTGAGACTGACAGTCTTTTGACTGAACGCTAAGCATATTCTTTTGGAGGAGGAGTTTCTTAAATGCAACTGTTATAATCATAATCATGATTTTAATTATTCATTTTTTTAAGATCTGCAAGGCTTTTTTTGTTTTTGTTCTTGGGGTTTTTTTTGCCACGCAGATTGAGAGCTTCACTACTCCTGATTGGACTGAATTCCGACACTTCAAAAGACTCTTCTTCACTAATGACAGTGTTACCAGATAGGAGAACGAGATCACTACTTTAATAGGAGAAGATTTACTAATTTCTGTGGAGTCGAGGTGTCCCACTCTGACTACAGGCTGTTCTAGTGAGGGGAGTAAGTTACACACACACCTGCACACACACAAACACACACACACACACACACACCACCTTTTCCATTTGACTCTGACCACATACTTCAGGCCAACACCTTGACAATGACAAATCCTGAAGCCCCAGCTATTCCACCCATACTGTTTGGCAGGACAGGGTATGAGAAGAACAGGGCCTGGGGGGTTTAGACAGATCTGTTTTCACTCCATCCATCCAGAGATTTAGGTATTTACCAAGCCTACGAGTCAGACATAGTCCTGCCAGTTACATACTGATAGTAAAAGGAGTCATTTCTTTTTACTTTGAAAACCCGAGAAGCCCAATCACATAAAAATGAGAGAAGCAATGTTTAGCATTATATATGGAACTAACTATGAAATGAATGGATGTATAAAACAAGACATAACAGTATGTTTATATGCATTTTGAATCATACTAAAATAATGAATAATATCCATAGCAATGTATACTTTCATCAAAAAAGTGCAGGTAAGCTAAAAATTATTAGTAAAAAAGGTTTATTTTATGAATTCATTTATTTTGAATTTCTGCAGCTTGAAATGAAATGAATTTATCTTGTTATGACCCTGGGTCATAAATGTGTATTATTTTGTGTGCTGTTGTTTTTCTCCCCCTGCCTGTGTGTGGTGCTGTTTCCTCCCCTGTCTGGTGTGTTTTCCCCGTATGTCTCTTTAATGTCTTACTCCGCAGGTGGCGATCGAGGATTGGCCCACGGTTGACGGCGCCAGTTTTAAAACGACGCGCCATCCAGATGCCGGTCGCCTCTCGTTTTGTCCTGGCCACTTTGTCCGTGTCCGTTCGTTGTGATTTGATAATTTGTTGTGATTTGCTAACTCGTTGTGTGTGTTTCGAGAAAGATTCCTTGTATGTGTTTTGGAGGAAGATTCGTGGTATCGTTTGTAAAACTTTATTTGTGTGTATGTGATTTTCGTTGTTGTAAAATAGTTGTAAATATTTTTGTGTTAACTGTTCGGGTAGTGGTAGGGGGTGTGAAGCTATTTTTGTTCGCTCTCCTTTTCTCCTGTTTTTTTCGTTAGGGAGTTAGGGAAGAGTTCTGTATTTTCTTTTCTTTTATTTTCGGGAAGTAGGTTATTTAGTTTGTAAAATATAGATTGTTTTGTTTGTTGTTTTGGCCGCGCTCACCCCCGAAGCTTTTTACTACCACTTCTGTAAATAAATCACTTTTTGGATTGTAATTCATGGGCACGGGTCATCACTGGGTACAGGAAAAGGGGGGGTCACTTTTGTTATGCTCGGTAACCACTAGGCTGGGCATAACAGTCTATAAAATAAAATTTTATTCAAAATGGATTGAAATTGAAATGTGATAGAAAGTTGAAGTGATAGGACGTGATAGAACTTTTACTAAATTATATAGATATTTCAGTGTGCATGTAGATGAAAACTGAAATACATGACTGAAATACATGATTGAAAATGCTGCTCAGAATTTTATTCTTACACCATTTCATGATTATCACTTACTATCTCACAAGAGTGCTATCAAATAAAAGCTGTCTTATAGGCACAAATATTCAAAAAGAAAGATGCATGATATATGGGTTTTTATCAGCAGCGAGAAAGAAAGCAATATATAAAGTAATAATTATATGAAACCTTAAGAAATCAGAAAAAGGAAATTAAAGAGTAAAGAGTCCTTCTTTTCAAGCATATCAGTGCACTTTCTCTTTTTCCTTTAAAACGTGACACCTGACACAATCATTACTGTTATAAACATCAGATTAAATATTTTACAGGAATGGCAAAATCTCAGATTCCTCATAGTCTGTCACTGTCCATTCATTACAGTGTGTGGAGAAATGACTCTATACTGCCTCTGTGGTCATACAGAGAATTACATGATAGTCTTGTAAATGAGAGATTATGAAGTTTCTATGACTGCATACTTTCTCTTGTCTTCATCAGACTGTGCTGTAAAACACACAAAAACAAGACAAATTAATCATTTGAACTTTGAGACCTCGAATCTTTGCATTACATTTTAATGTTTTGTTTTTTCTTTCCTTTTCAGCATTCAGTTTCCATCACTGTGTTATAAGAGAAACAGATCATTCATTTAGAGTGTGAGATTAGACAGATGAACTTCTGTAATCAGACTGAGAGAGTTCTCACCTCCAGCCCTCCAGCATTTAACCCCAATCACAATGGTCACCAGCAGGTATGGAGAAAGTACCAGTAGAGAACAGAGCAGTCTGGGGAGAGACAGGGAGGATTCTGGACATGAAAGTGAACACACACACACACACACACACACACAGAGAGAGAGAGAGAGAGAGAGAGAGAGAAAGAGAGAGACTTCATTACAGGAGTCAGATTTGAGTTTAAACTTGAGTCTTATTTTTTTTGCTTAGGTTCAGTAGCCTTTGGCCTGAGACTTTTATTTTGACATTTGCCGCAAGATGCCTTATCAGTGAAGATGGCGTCTTCCTCGTGCACAGATAGAGCCTCATAGTTTAGACACTGGAGGACGCTGGTAAACCAACAGTTTATTACCACTTACACTCTTACACTCATAACCACTTCTTCACTCATATACTACACTCTCCTACACTTATACACTTCTACAAACTCAGTTTAATATGCCGTTCTGAAAGCTCTATACTTTTTTGGAAACCTTGGAAATCCCTTTTTTCATTACTTTGGAATTTTGATTTAAACCACAGTGTTTCACCGGCCTCCCTGCTTACCTCTCTCCCACCATCACTGAACACAGGTATGACTCACAGCTAATGACAGTGTCTATAAGGAAGCAGCGTCTAAGACTGGATTCATTTTTTTGGTCACTACACTCATATTATTTGCTGTCATTTACATCTGCACATGAAAACACACACATACAAGCACAGTGATTAGAAATACACAATACACATGCACAGTGATTAGAAATACACAATACACATACACAGTGATTAGTAATACACAATACACATACACAGTGATTAGTAATACACAATACACATACACAGTGATTAGTAATACACAATACACATACACAGTGATTAGTAATAAACAATACACATACACAGTGATTAGTAATACACAATACACATACACAGTGATTAGTAAAAGACATACAGATCTGAAGTATCCCAGCAGTGATTCAAAGAGACAAAATACATTTCTCACCTCTGACAGTGACTCTGACAGTGATCCAGCTCTTTGGTGACTCTCCTCTCTCTGGGTGTTTACACCAATACAGACCCTCATCTGACTTTGAGACAGTAGGGATGGTCATCTCTCCTGTAGTCTGACTCTGGAGGACTAATCCATCTTTATAGAAATCAGCTCTGAGGTCTGAGGAGTCATATCGATATCTACAGCGCAGAGTCAAAGTATCTCCCTCAGTGACAGGATGGATAGGACTCTCCAGGATCACATCACCATCTATAGAAAAAAAACACAGATGATTTATGATGATTTGTATGTTCGGAAAAGGATTATAATTTTGCAATGTTATGTCTCTGTTTATTTCACCATCTATCATCAGTTATTACACTACACTGGAGGGCATGTGCAATTCATACAAGAGGAGGGTTTTACTATAAAAAAAAAACAGACATCTTTCCATAATGAAAGTCATTGTTGAGACTCACTGGTCACTGTTATGTTGAGAGGATTACTGTTCCCTCCAGAGTCAGACTGACACCAGTACACTCCACTGTCTGATGACTGGAGGGAGCTGATGCTACATGTTGATCCTGTTACTGATCCCCAGTCTGATGAACAGTCTGACACCTCTCCATTATCTGTGTATCGTCTCACTGTCCATCCAGTAGAGTTACTCTGTACCTCACAGCTCAGTGAGAGAGAATGAGATGTAAAGTGTTGAGTTGAGTTGGGACTGATGATCAGAGAGACTGGAGGAGACAGACCTGAAACACAGACAGACAGAGCTGTAATTTCATGAAAGTCTGCTACAGTATTGTATATATTGTTAAAAGAGTGAAAATCTCAAACCAAAAATGGAAAGTAGTTCTGACACACATATTGCACACATCCTAGAGTATCACACACTTTACTCACCTCTCACAGTGAGAATAACTAGACTGCTTAGCTGTGAGGATGTGGGTCTGTCATCACTCTCTCCCTGACACCAGTATTGATCCTGGTCTGACACAGTAACATTGAAGGTGAATGTGTTTACAGGTGAAGTGTAAGGGTTAGAGGTATACACCGCATTCTGAGTGGTTCCTCTATACCACTTATATGCCCAGTTATTCTCAGAGTCAATTACACAAGTCAATGTGACTGTCTCTCCTGGATACACAGGGGACTGTGGTTTTACAGTCAGTGTAGCTGTTGGTAATGCTGTTGGTATAGAAAGAAAAAGAAATAGATGCATTTAAAATTCATTCTCCATTCATCAGTACAGTGTATCAGAATTGGTTCTGTAATGTTAGAGACAGCGTTTCTCTCCTTTACTCCTCTGACCTGTACTTCACTTACGTGAAATGTACACAGAGATGTACAGAGAGAGGTGTCAGTTTATCACAGATACAACACCTATCTCAGAGTATCACACACTTTACTCACCTCTAACAGTGAGAGAGACAGGACTGCTTAGCTGTGAGGATGTGGGTCTGTTGTCTCTCTCTCCCTTACACCAGTACTGAGATTCAACAGGTCCTCTGATGGTCAGTGTGTCTCCATTTACAGTGTGATATCCAGATGTAGACAATCTATTGTGAGAACTGCCTTTATACCACTTATATCTCCATCCACTTTCAGTCTTTATCTCACACTTCAGACTGACTGTCTCTCCACTGTACACAGGACTCTCTGGTTTTACTGTCAGTGTAACTGTGGGTGAGTCTGTGTTAATGAGGAGAGAGAAAGAAAAAAACTAAACACCAAACATTTAAAACTCAGTCACCATTTACAAATATGTTCACAAGTGTAACATAGTCATTTGTCTCTGAGACATTGCATAGAATATGTTTCTTAGTTATTGTATGTGATTAATCATGATGAATGGAGAGACACACATAAATTATAATTCATGTCTGACACATTTCAGTTCAGTTCATCTCAATCCCTGACAACCAGTAGGTGATTTGTTATTTTCTAAGACGGGGATGACCCAGTGGTCACTAACACTACTCTATAGAGTATATAGGGGGATGGCAAGTTAACAAGGGGGATTCATTTTGGTCATTTTGATAACAAGGCAGATGGCATCCTGCTACAAATCACCTACTGCTGACAAAACATTGAATTTCACTAAGATTTAAATTATGGTTCGTTTAGAATTACCACAACCTTTTTAACAGTTATCATTAAACAGTCTGCTCAGATTAAATTGCTCATTCATTTCAGATGGATCAAGATTTTGAAATGTGTGATATTTATTTAGCCTCAAAACATTTTACACTGAGACTGGAGCTACTACAGTCTTGGCAAGAAATGAGACTGAAGTCTATGGAGTTGGTCTGTAAACAAAAGAAAAAAAAAAAAAGAAAAAAGAAAGAGATGCTTTCAAATTCATTCAGCATTAATAATCATCAAAACAGCGAAACAAATGTATATTCTATTCTATTCCTCGATCTCACACATCACCTACAGAAATGTTCCAAGAATCAGAGAGATGAGCACAGAGAGGTGTCAGTTTATCACAGATACAACACATATCTCAGAGTACCTCATATCTCAGGCCCTTGGTCTCTCTGTCAAACACACACACACACACACACACACACACACACACACACACACACACACACTCACCTAGGAGTGTCACATACTTTACTCACCTTTCACAGTGAGAGAGACAACGCTTAACTTTGAGGATGTGGGTCTGTTGTCTCTCTCTCCCTCACATCGGTACTGATCCTGATCAGTTGAAGCAGCACTATTTATGATCAGTGTGTCTCTGTTTACGGTGTGATGTCCAGATGTAGACAATCTAGTGTGAGAACTGCCTTTATACCACTTATAACTCCATCCACGTTCAGTCTTTATCTCACACTTCAGACTGACTGTCTCTCCAGTGTACACAGTGGTGTCTGGTTTTACTGTCTGTGTAGCTGTTGGTAAGTCTGTGTCAATGAAAGATAATGAAAAAGTAACACTTCACATAAAAGATATAAAACACATCCACTGTTTGCATTCAGGAACACAATGTAAGTATTTGCCTCTAAATTATTCATCATAAAAAATTTGCTCTATTTCTGTATCACACATCAATCAATGTGAAAAGAGACATGCAGTATCAAACGGTGCTGTTCAAATGTTGAACAACTATGACAACGTGATATTTCAAATGTCTTTGCCTCATAACATTTAATTTTACCAACATAAAGATTCAACAAAATGTAAGAAGGCAAAGTCTTTACTGAATGTGAGACAGGATAGATGCTTTTAAAATTCATTAAACATTAATATTCATCAGTACAGGACAGTGTATCAGTTTTCAGCTGTAAAAGGTCATAGATCACATTACTGTCCTATATTCCTCAATCTCATACATCAGCTACAAAAATGTTCCAAGAATCAGAGACATGACTACAGAGAGGTGTCAGTTTATCACAGATATAACATATATCTCAGAGTACCTCATATCTCAGGCCCTTAGTCTCTCTGTCACACACACACACACACACACACACACACATTACTGACCTTTAACATTCAGAGTAATTTTTTTGCTTCTTTGTGAGGATATAGGTCTGTCATTACTCTCTCCCTGACACCAGTACTGATCCTGTTCTGACACAGTAACTATGAAGCTGAATGTGTTTACAGGTGAAGTGTAAGGGTTAGAGGTATACACCACATTCTGAGTGGTTCCTCTATACCACTTATATCTCCACTTATTCTCAGAGTCAATTACACAAGTCATTGTGACTGTCTCTCCAGGATACACAGGGGACTGTGGTTTTACAGTCAGTGTAGCTGTTGGTAATGCTGTTGGTATAGACAGAAGAGAAATAGATGCATTTAAATTTCATTCTCCATTCATCAATACAGACTATCAGAATTGGTTATGTTAAGTTACAGACAGCATTTCTCTCCTTTGTTCCTCTGTCCTGTATTTCATTTACATGAAATGTACAGAGAGATTTACAGAGAGAGGTGTCAGTTTATCACAGATATAACGCCTATCTCAGACAATCACACACTGTACTCACCTCTAACAGTCAGAGTAATAGATTTACTGGGTTGTGAGGATGTGGGTCTGTCGTCTCTCTCTCCCTCACACCAGTACTTATTCTTATCATTTGAAGCAGCTCTATTTATGGTCAGTGTGTCTCCATGTACAGTGTGATGTACAGATGTAGACAATCTATTGTGAGAACTGCCTTTATACCACTTATATCTCCATCCACTTTCAGTCTTTATCTCACACTTCAGACTGACTGTCTCTCCAGTGTACACAGTGGTGTCTGGTTTTACTGTCAGTTTAGCCGTTGGTAAGTCTGTGTGAATGAGGAGAGGGAGAGAAGAAACTAAACACCAAACATTTAAAACTCAGTGATTATTTACAGATATGTTCACAAGTGTAACATAGTCATTAGTCTTTGAGACATTGCATATAATATGTTTCTCAGTTACTGAATCAGATTAAATATCATGACTGGAGAGACACACATAAATTATAATTCATGTCTGACACATTTCACTTCAGTTTATTTCAATCCCTGACAACCAATAGGTGATTTGTTATTTTTTAAGAGGGGAGATGACCCAATGTTCACTGACAGTATTCTATAGAGTATATAGGGGGATGGCAGGTCAACAAGGGGAATGCATTTTGGTCATTTTAATAGCAAGGCAGATGTCATCCCCCTTACAAATCACCTACTGCTGACAACACACTGAATTTCACTATGATTTAAACTATGGTTGGGTTTACAATTACCACAACCTTTTTAACATTTATCATGAGACAGTCTGCTCAGATTAAATTACTCAGTCATTTCAAATGGATCAAGATTATGTAATGTTTGATATTTGTTTAGCCTCAAAACATTTTACACTGAGACTGGAGCTACTACAGTCTTTGCAGAAAATAAGACTAAAGTGTTTTGAGTTGGTCTATAACAAACAAACAAACAAAAAAAAAGGAAAAAAAGAAAAAGAAAAAAGGAATCTTTTAAAATTAGTAATATCCATCAACATAGTGAAGCAAATTTTATTCTACTCTATTCCTTGATCTCACACCTTACCTACAAAAATGTTTGAGATGAGCACAGAGATGTGTCAGTTTATTACAGATACAACACATATCTCAGAGTACCTCATATCTCAGGCCCTTGGACTGTCTGTCAAACACACACACACACACACACACACACGCACACACGCACACACACACACACACACACACACACACACACACACACACACACACACACACACACACGCACACACACACACACACACACAAACACATCACATATCTCAGAGTATCACACACTTTACTCACCTCTAACAGTGAGAGTGACAGGACTGCTTAGCTGTGAGGATGTGGGTCTGTTGTCTCTCTCTCCCTTACACCAGTACTGACCCTCATCAGTGGAAGCAGCACTATTTATTGTCAGTGTGTCTCCATTTACAGTGTGATGTCTAGATGTAGACAATCTTTTGTGAGAACTGCCTTTAGAGAGAACAGCTCCTCTGACGTTCACTGTGTCTGTATTTACAGTGTGATGTCCAGATGTAGACAATTCAGACGGAGTGTTGCCTTTATACCACTTATATCTCCATCCACTTTCAGTCTTTATCTCACACTTCAGACTGACTGTCTCTCCAGTGTACACAGTGGTGTCTGGTTTTACTGTCAGTCTAACTGTGGGTAAGTCTGTGCAAATGAGAGAGAACAAACAAACAAACAAACAAAAACAAAAAACAAAACAAAACAAAAAAACAATACTTCACATTAAACATGTATTTACCTGCAAAATATTAACCATAAAACTTGCTGTATTTCTGAATCACACATCATTTAGTGTGAATAGGGACATGCAGTATCTGCTGGCATTGCTCAAATTCATATTGATAAAGTCATATTTAAAATGGGAGGAGATTTGAGTTGCCTCATAACATTTAATGTTAAGATGGAAGAAGTCACAGTCTTTACTGAACATGAGACAGAAACAACTTCTCCACTTATTGACTTACAATGTGTTTTTATTGCTCTCATTAGGACTGAGTGTGGACTGTTGGTGGTTATTAATATGAATTGGTGAATTAATATAACACCTGTTTTTCTTCTCATTGAGTTTTCTTTCACACTTTATACACTTGCAAATGATTTACACATAAATATGTGAATTATAAAACAACAGATAGAAAGACAGTTGAAAGTTTTCGTAACTCTACAGTTTGCTCTGATCATTTAAGAGCCTGTTTCATTCAGTTCACACCATATGTTAATGTATGTAATGACTTTATTCTGATACTAGAGTAAATGAAAAAATACTGATGATGTATCAGAGATGATCACTCACCTGTCACAGTGAGAGTCACACCATCACTCCAATCAGAGACTACATCGTTATATAGATACGCTACACATGTATAAGTGCCACTGTGAGATGTTGTTACAGGACTGATTGTATATTCATTATTATCTGTTCTGTGGTCTAGATTTGCATTGTGATCTTTACGCCAGTACACATAAGATATGTTTCCTCCAGGAATTTCACATCTGAGTGTCCCTGTCTCTCCACTGAATATCTGAGTCCAGCTGGGGTGGAGAGTCAGAGAAGGTTTGAGTTTTTCTGCTGGACAAAGATAAAATAAAACACTGAGTCTAAAACTGCACACACACACACACACACACACACACACAAACACAAAGCAACCAACGTAAATGCAAAAAGGCAACCTCATACAACACATACAGTTTTACTTACATAATCATTAAACAATGATCCTTTGTCTCTCTACTGAACTTCATATAGTCAATAATGTGGGGGGAAAAAAAAAAAAAAACACATACATGGAGATTTAAACAAAGTCATGAATAACAATTTTATTACCTTCAGTTTGTGCAGAATGGAAGAGTGAACTCAGCACTAAAACACAGACAGAGAAACTTAGAGCACAGCAGATACATTTGACCAGATACATTCATTATACATTCATAACTACACTGTCTTTTCTCTATATGATACTGATTAGATTCATTATAACTACACTGTCTTATCTCTATGTGATACTGATTAGATTCATTATAACTACACTGTCTTATCTCTATATGATACTGATTAGATTCATTATAACTACACTGTCCTATCTCTATAGGATACTGATTAGATTCATTATAACTGCACTGTCTTATCTCTATATGATATTGGTTGGATTCATGAAGACTGAATTCTTACATTAACATTGTCTGAAATTCTGTAGTGTCTGTTGTATGATAATTATATGTTTTTGTTTGTTTGTCTGTTTGTTTATTTCGTTTTTTGCCTTTTTACCCCTGACTGTGACAGTTTGCCTGAAAAAGTGAAAAATTCTCTCTGTACTTGTGAAGACTGAACATAAAAAAGTGGAATAAAGCCAATTCAAAGTTCTATCTCTCTTGAAGCTTTATTTAAGCAAAAACAATGTATCCTGAATTTGGTTTCCTCTTCAGTTATGTTACGTCCCCGCGAGTAAAATCTAGGGACTGGGGGAGGTAACATAATAAAAACTCAAAAAGAAAACAGGGATATGTGGATTGTTAATTTATTAAGCGAAGAAAAGAGAAAGAAAGGGATTACAACAAAACCAAAAGTAATGTTCAAAGCTACTTAGTCACGTCATCCGAATTAAACACACAGCGTAACTGCTGTAACCAGCCAATATACACACAGGGATGAAACACACAGCGATATATCCCTGTTACAAGGCACACACGCGCACGCGCACACACAGCATTAATCCTGCCGTCTGGCCCACTGGCCCCGTCTATCTGTCTTCCCAGGACTTTTAAAACAGCCGGTTCCGGTGAACAATTAAGCACCCGCGCTGTTAACCATTCATGGCGACAATGAGGACAGGGTAGGGCGGTGCCTGGAGAGAGACATGGAGAGAGAAAAAAACACACCCCAACACCACAGCCGTAACACCCCCTTCCATAAGAGCGAACAGATATTTCGCTATAAATATACGAATGACATCACAAACACAAACCTAACATGTACACCATTTCATTTTTTTTTTTTTTTTTTTTTTTTTTAAATGGATACTTTTACCCACGAGACAGTGCGTCAGCAACAACATTGTCTGTCCCTTTTTTATGTCTGATTTCAATGTTGTAGCCCTGCACCAGTAGAGCCCAACGCATCAACCGTTGGTTATGGTTGTACATCTGGGACAAGAAAACAAGGGGATTATGATCAGTGTACACAATTACAGGAGATGAACTGGAGCCAACATACACTTCGAAGTGCTGAAGGGCAAGTAGCATGGCTAAGGTTTCTTTTTCAATAGTGGAGTAGTTCAGCTGATGACGTTTGAACTTGACTGAGAAATAGCATACAGGATGGCACACATCACCGTCCCCATCTTGCAGTAATACAGCACCGGCTCCAGTGGCACTAGCATCAACCTCCAGTTTGAAAGGAAGAGAGAAGTTAGGTGCAGCCAGGACCGGAGCGCTACAGAGGAGAGACTTAGCAGCATCAAAGGCATGTTGACATTCATCATTCCATTCAAAAGGAACAGCAGGACTACACAATTTGGTGAGGGGAGCAACAACCACAGAGAAGTTTCTACAGAAACATCGGTAATAACCAGCCATGCCTAGAAAACGACGCAGTTCACGTCTGGTAGTGGGAACTGGGTAGGACAGCACTGCTGTGACTTTGGCATCTACTGGACGGACCTGTCCCTGACCAACCTGCTTCCCCAGGTAAGTGACTGTGGCCTTACCGAACTCACACTTGGCAAGATTAAGGGTGAGGGAGGCCTCGGCAAGTCGCTGGAACACCATAGTTAGACTGGCAATGTGGTCTGCCCAGTTGTTTGAGTACACCACTACATCATCCAGGTAGACATTACAATGGGGAACACCCCCCAACACCAGGTGCATCAAGCGCTGAAATGTGGCAGGCGCATTCCTCATGCCGAATGCCATAACTGTGTACTGCAGGAAATGGTCAGGTGTCACGAATGCAGAAATGTCAGATGCTCTGGGTGTTAAAGGAACCTGCCAGTACCCTTTTAGGAGATCAAGCTTCGTGATAAACACTGCTGGGCCAATGCTGTCAATGCAGTCCTCCATACGAGGCAACGGGAATGAATCTGGCACAGTAACTGCATTAACCTTACGGAAATCTGTACAGAAACGATGGGTGCCATCAGACTTGGGAACTAGCAAGCATGGGGAACTCCAGGGACTGCAACTGGTTTTGGCTAAACCATTTTCTACCAAGTACTCAACCTCTTTCTTCATTATTTCCCTCTTCTGTACAGGACAGCGGTAAGCATGTTGTTTAATGGGAGCAGCACTACCAGCATTGATGTCATGGCATATTACATTTGTGCGTGATGGTACGTCATTAAACAAAGTGGGGTAGGAGTGAAGTAAAGTGATTACATCATCCCTCTGACACTTGGGAAGATAGGATAAGTGGGTTTCTATTTTAGACAGACACTCAGAATTCAAAAACCTACCACACTGCTGACCATCAGTTGGCCCTCTCAAGCCATCCTCAGACAAAGATCCTACACAAACCAAGGAGGCAGATGTCTTACCAGGGGCAGCAGTCTCCGGAGTTTTTTCCTGCTCCCCCTGAGCAGCTTCCCTGGAATGATAGGGCTTGAGCATGTTAACATGGCACAACCGTGTCTTTTTTCTCCGTTCAGGGGTGTAGATGATATAATCTGTGTCAGACACTTTACTTTTCACCACATACGGGCCTGAGAAACGGGCAGTAAGAGCAGACCCAGGCATTGGCAATAGGACCAAAACTTGATCACCAGGCTGAAACTGTCGCTCAACTGCTTTCCTGTCAAAGCGCTTCTTCATACTCTCCTGCGAGGAGGAGAGGGCTTCTTTTGCCAGAGAAAATGCATGATGCAGACGTTCCTTACACTGAGAAACAAAATCTCGCACACTAGATTTTGTAGAAGCACTTAACATAAATTGCTCTTTTAATACCTTGAGTGGGCCACGAACATTGTGACCGAATACCAGTTCAGCTGGGCTAAACCCAAGGGACTCTTGTTTTGCATCCCGAATGGCAAAAAGAACAAAAGGGACCCCCTCATCCCAGTTTTTCCCTGTATCAAGACAGTACTTCCGTAGCATCGACTTCAGCGTTTGGTGCCAACGTTCAAGTACGCCCTGCGACTCTGGGTGATATGCACTAGACACTGAGTGAGAAACACCCAAAGATTGCAAAGTCTGCTTAAAAATTTTGGAGAGGAAATTAGTCCCTTGGTCTGTCTGCACTTTCTTCGGTAAACCAAAGGTGGTAAAAAACTTGGTCAAAGCATTTGAGACAGCTGATGCTGTGATTTTCCGTAAGGGAAAAGCCTCTGGAAATCGGGTGGAAACACACATTACAGTTAATAAAAACTGGTTTCCAGACTTTGTTCTAGGCAATGGGCCAACACAATCGACAATAACATGCTCAAAGGGTTCACCAGCAGAAGGTATGGGGTGCAGAGGGGCTGGAGGCACCACCTGATTAGGTTTTCCCACAATCTGGCAGGTACGGCAAGTCTTACAGAAGCGCACAACATCAGTCTTCATTCCTGGCCAAAAGAAATGTCTCAGGATTCGATCATATGTTTTAGTAACACCTAGATGACCAGACCACCAATGCTCATGTGCTAGTTCAAGTACATGCTGCCGATAACCAACAGGAATGACTACCTGATATACCGTGCCCCAATCCTCACCAAAATCATCTGCTGCTTCACCTGGTCGTAAAACCCACTTGCGCATCAACATGCCGTTATCCACAAAAAATGACTGTTTTTCCCTGCACTCGCTAATGTCCGTAATAACTGCTGTGAAACACTTGGCTAATGAGGGATCATCTTTCTGGGCCTCAATGAGTGCCTCACGGGTCAGTGGCAGTGATACCCCAGGAGCAGTAGTAGTGTCTATAAAACCTCTAGGCTTTCTTCCAGTGGGGTTCAACTCACCAACTGGTAGCAGCCTTTCCTCTGACAAGACAGAAGCAAACAGGGAATCAGACAAATCAACATCTGGGGCCTGCATACGGGCTTGAGCTCTCGTCAACACACTAACTGCAAAAACATCTGGATGACACAAAGCCAGGTCATCATGTCCACCCACAGAAATAGGCGCATCAACCACTACAGGAGCAGGAAAAACTTTACCTCCAGCGATGTCATTTCCCATAATAAAGTCAATGCCGTCAATAGGAAAACGAGTGAGAACCCCTACTGGGAAGAAGCCAGTGATCAAATTAGATTTCACATGAATACGGTGGAGGGGTGCAGGCACGAAATCCATCCCAATACCCCTCACTATTGTACTCATGCCACAGGCAGATGTAGCACTCAAGGGCAGGACACTGGAGAGGATGAAAGACTGTGAGCCACCGGTGTCTCGCAACACTGTGACTGGACGCTGGTCCTCAGACCTTCCTGTGAGAGACACAAATCCAGTGAATGTGAAAGGCTTAAAACACTCATCAGACACTTTTTGAGTGGCAGACTGATCACTGGGAGACACTGTTTTAATTACCCCCACACCCTTTGGCTGCCTTGAAGCTGAAGCCTGCTGTCTTCGTTTTAATGCCATGCAGTCCGCAACTACATGACCAGGCTTATGACAAAAAAAACACTGTTTCTCAGCCTTAGCACCTGATGAAGATACATGGGCCTGTGTGTCACCAGATCTATGGGCAGAACCACGATGGGAAGAAGAATCAGGTTTATTAAACACATTTTTGTGAGTGAGAGCAAACTCATCCGCCAGAGTGGCTGCCTGCTGTAGTGTAGTTACTTTCTGTTCATTTAAATAAACCACAGTACGCTCAGGCACACAGTTTTTAAACTCCTCTAACAGTACCAGCTCACGCAATGAGGCCAGGTCTTCAGCCTTACATGCTGCACACCACCTGTCGAAGAGGATCCCTTTCTCTCTAGCAAAGTCAACATAAGTCTGGCCGGAACTTTTCCTGAGGCCTCGGAAACGTTGTCTGTATGCCTCTGGCACTAGCTCATACACTCGCAAAATAGCACTTTTTACTCTTTCATAGACAAGACTGTCCTCAATAGAGAGAGAAGAACAAGCTTCCTGAGCCTTACCAACAAGCTTACATTGTAAAAGTATTGCCCAAACATCTTTAGGCCAATGCAGAGCAGCAGCGATGCGCTCAAACGCGCCAAAATAGGACTCAACCTCAGATTCTCGAAAAACCGGGACCAAAGAAATATTTTTACTCACGTCAAATGTAGCAGCGGGATCTGATGACAACCGTTCGCCCACGTTAGAAATCATCGCTGAGGTAGGCTTAAAGTCTGCTTCACCCCTCTGCAACTCTAACTGACGCATTCTGATAGCTGTGTCCGCCTCCAATTTCTTTATCTC
This sequence comes from Chanos chanos, assembly GCF_902362185.1. Classification (NCBI taxonomy): domain Eukaryota; kingdom Metazoa; phylum Chordata; class Actinopteri; order Gonorynchiformes; family Chanidae; genus Chanos; species Chanos chanos. The sequence goes on along the minus strand of NC_044501.1, from coordinate 41,507,696 downwards.
CAACTCCCTCCGGAGTTGAAATTCGCGCTCTTCTCTACGAGCCAGCAACTTTTCCTGCGCCTCCAATTGAAGACGAGCTAGACGCACTTTTAGCCGGGCATCTAGCCTAGAGCCAGAAGACGAGCCCACAGAGAGAGGATCAAACCGCGGCAAGGTGAAAGGCTTTCCTTCCACCTCGCTCTTCTCTAAACCGGGAGTAAGAGTAACCGGCTGCGACTCTGTCGCTTGTCCTTCCTGAAATTCAAAGGAGGTTTCACCCGAGGGTTCCGCCATACTAATACGGCCCTCGCCTATGGACACTGCTGCCATAGCCCCAGCCACCGAATCGTCCTGTGAAGTGATGATACGTTTTTCCATTAATCCATTTAAAACAACAGCTTTCAGTTCTTTCTTAACAAGGGAAGTCGAGAAAGGAATACCATAGTGCTCGGCGATTATACATAAATCAATTTTCCGACAATCATCAAGCTGACTCAGAGTAGGATTAAGCACAAACTCCTCCAAATTAAATGCCGCCATACTCACCACGAAACGAAACCGAATACGTAGATCAAAGTTAATAAAACTAACGCCAAGCTAAGCTAAAAACAAGTAGCCTAGCTAGAACACCTCATCGATATGGATGACTTTAACTCACTTTCACTTTACTTCCACGCAATTACACTATTGTCAGATGTCACACACACAACACACAAATACCAAGCCAAGCCTTACCAGAAAAACTGCCCCCAGATCCTGCCTAACCCAAACTATACCTACCTATCTTCTGGAGCGTGCCGGGCTCGAGGCAACTTGAAAGGCTTAACATCAGCGGCCGAAGCCCTGAAACGCCTACCCCCGCCGGAGAACTTGATCCCCGCCCAGGATTTACCCCGAAAATAAGAAAGGCAAAATAATAAACGAGTGCCCGAAGGAGAGGCTGGTACAACCTAGCTGGACACTCACCTACCTAATCCGAGGGAGCTGTTTCAATGCCTAACGAAGGCTAATCAATAGATAAAATATTAACAGTAACAAAAACACTAATTCAAAAAATCCGCTCACCAATCACGTTCAGTATCCCGGACGAGCCCCCAAATATGTTACGTCCCCGCGAGTAAAATCTAGGGACTGGGGGAGGTAACATAATAAAAACTCAAAAAGAAAACAGGGATATGTGGATTGTTAATTTATTAAGCGAAGAAAAGAGAAAGAAAGGGATTACAACAAAACCAAAAGTAATGTTCAAAGCTACTTAGTCACGTCATCCGAATTAAACACACAGCGTAACTGCTGTAACCAGCCAATATACACACAGGGATGAAACACACAGCGATATATCCCTGTTACAAGGCACACACGCGCACGCGCACACACAGCATTAATCCTGCCGTCTGGCCCACTGGCCCCGTCTATCTGTCTTCCCAGGACTTTTAAAACAGCCGGTTCCGGTGAACAATTAAGCACCCGCGCTGTTAACCATTCATGGCGACAATGAGGACAGGGTAGGGCGGTGCCTGGAGAGAGACATGGAGAGAGAAAAAAACACACCCCAACACCACAGCCGTAACAAGTTATAACATAATCCTGACACTCTCTCTCTGCTCATTTCTGTATGAAGATTTAACACCGTTCTCTTCAATCGTGTTTATGGAAATCTATTTCATTGAGAATCAGACAACACATGACCAGTAACCTTTCTCCCACATTTCATCATCAGCATTTATGACATTTCACTCAAAGTTGATAATACAATGCAATAAAACTATAATCAGTGTTTATCCACTGAGTCTCTCAAAACACGTTTGCAGGTTACTAAGAGCAGCACTGGTCACTAGTAAAATGAGGGTTATTTTAGAAACACAGTATCAGACACAGGTCAACACTTGTGTAAGAATCTCCTAAATGAAGAACTGAAAATATGAACACTCCCACTGCTAAATTCACATTATACTTCCATGTCCACTGACATAAAGCACACACACACACACACACACACACACACACACAAACACACACACACACACGCACACACGCGGTGTGAATATAGTGGCTTAAACACTGTTTAAGAATCTCAGTGTTTTCCCCTCCCTGAACACTCCCTCAGTAACCACTGCTGAAGTTCCCTTAATCAACACCCCTTAACCCCCAACTGCTCCTCAATAACCACTGCTGAAGTTCCCTTAATCAACACCCTTTAACCCCCAACTGCTCCTCAATAACCACTGCTGATGTTCCCTTAATCAATACCCTTTAACCCCCAACTGCTCCTCAATAACCACTGCTGAAGTTCCCTTAATCAACAGCCTTTAACCCCCAACTGCTCCTCAATAACCACTGCTGAAGTTCCCTTAATCAACAGCCTTTAACCCCCAACTGCTCCTCAATAACCACTGCTGAAGTTCCCTTAATCAAGACACTTTAACCCCCAACTGCTCCTTAATAATCAGTGCTGAAGTTTCCTTAATCAACAGCCTTTAACCCCCAACTGCTCCTCAATAACCACTGCTGAAGTTTCCTTAATCAACACCCCTTAACCCCCAACTGCTCCTCAATAACCACTGCTGAAGTTCCCTTAATCAACAGCCTTTAACCCCCAACTGCTCCTCAATAACCACTGCTGAAGTTCCCTTAATCAACACCCTTTAACCCCAACTGCTCCTCAATAACCACTGCTGAAGTTCCCTTAATCAACACCCCTTAACCCCCAACTGCTCCTCAATAACCACTGCTGATGTTCCCTTAATCAACAGCCTTTAACCCCCAACTGCTCCTCAATAACCACTGCTGAAGTTCCCTTAATCAAGACCTTTTAACCCCCAACTGCTCCTCAATAGCCACTGCTGTTCCCTTAATCAACACCCTTTAACCCCCAACTGCTCCTCAATAACCACTGCTGAAGTTCCCTTAATCAACACCCTTTAACCCCCAACTGCTCCTCAATAACCACTGCTGAAGTTCCCTTAATCAACACCCTTTAACCCCCAACTGCTCCTCAATAACCACTGCTGAAGTTCCCTTAATCAATACCCTTTAACCCCCAACTGCTCCCTGAACACTGCTCTGTTCACTGATCCTGCTCCTAGTGTGTTTGTGCTCACCGCTCCTATTGTGTGTGTGTGTGTGTGTGTGTGTGTGTGTGTTTGTCTGTGCATTTGTGCGTGTGTGTGTGCTTGTGTGTGTGTGTGTGTGTGTGTGTGTGTGTGTGTGTGTGTGTGTTTGTGTGTGCTCACTGTTCCTAATGTGTGTGCAAAAACATAAAGAACTTAATTTTACTTAACAAAATTGTTAGCTGGCATTAATGTTAATTATGTATTTAACTTCTCCCTCTATAGATAAAGTGTCTTTTGCAAGTGTCTAACTTCTTCTTCTATAAACACTTCCTCACTCCTGTTCCCTATGTCATAATTACCTTTATCATAACCCACCACATCTCGACAAAAATTCTATCAGATTGCAAAATCATTGTTGTGTCGATTTACAGTTTCCTTCAGTAAGAACAAATCTACTGATGTGTTGCAGTGGTGTGAATGGTTGATGAGGTATGAGAGGAACAGAGGAGAGAGGATGGAGTGGTGAGACAGTTAAATTGAGAGAGGATGGAGTGGTGAGACAGTTAAATGGAGAGAGGATGGAGTGGTGAGAAAATTAAATGGAGAGAGGATGGAGTGGTGAGACAGTTAAATGGAGAGAGGATGGAGTGGTGAGACAGTTAAATGGAGAGAAGATGGAGTGGTGAGACAGTTAAGTGGAGAGAGGATGGAGTGTTGAGACAGAGAGAAATGGAGGCAATGGAAGGACCTTTTCTGGTTACAGAGGTCCTAGTTTCCAAAAAACTACAAACATTTAAACATTCTCTAACAGAAGTGTCAGAGTCTCTCACTCATCAGTCATAAATATAGTGACAGTCTTTACTGAGAAATGAGAAAGAGGAAGCATTCAGAGAAGAGGACGCTATGTGTTACTGATATTTTAACCTGTCGACAAGTGTGACCAACAGAGCACACATCAACTCATCGTTTGAACATCTATTTACAGTAGGTCTCTATGACTACAAGAATGATGTTCAGGCATTTCAATTTTGTTTTCTATTGATTGAACAAAAATTTCAATGATACACAAAGCTATCAAATATCAGATATAACATATCAGAAACAGCTTTCTAGAGAATTATACACCCACAAAAATGCCATTTATAAATGTTTTATATATTTTACCAAGGACATTAATTGCCTATTAAATAATAATAAATCTAACCTTGAATAAATATTGTTACTCCCCATTTCTCTCCATACAGAGATGAGAAGGTTTAAAAACAATGACTGACTGTGGTTGAGGGCCAGCGTCCTGCCGGTCTTTGTTTTCACCTGTTGATTTTCACTTTGAAAACAACGAATCAGAGATCATGTTTAGTTGGTCGACAAGAAAAACAGCAGGAGCATGACCCTCCAGGACTGGACTGTGACACCCTTGGTTTAGACCAGTGTCTGTGTGAGAAGAGCTGTCTTCAGTCCTCTACAGTTTACAGACACAATTCTAAAAGTAATGGACATATTCAGTAAATATATAAATCAGTGAAATACTTCTCTACATTTTTTTACCCTTTATTCAGGTGATGCTTACACAAGGTTTGACTTTCATCTGGTGCTGTGTTTCTGACCAAACCTTTATTTTGTCAGTGATGACCAATGCTACTCAATGATCACTCTCTCTCTCTCTCTCTCTCTCTCTCTCTCTCTCTCTCTCTCACACACACACACACACACACACACACACACACACACACACACACGCACAGTATATAATACCACAGCTGAAATACACAGCTGAAAAAGAAAAGTGACAGATAACAATACAGAACTGAACAGCAGCTTCAGCACTGAATGAATATCTGTCATTAACGTCCAGGTCATGATGTGACTGAGACGGTAAAAAAATGAGAAAGAGATTATTTACACAGCAGCACATGTAATGGACTGTGTTATTTTTCATAATTTTCCTTTATTTTTTTTTTTAATTATCTTTTGTCCTTTAGTTAAAAGGTAAGTAAAAAAACATGTGAATGAATGAGGATATGTGAGAAGTACAGTTCAAAGATCTTTACTGACAGTCTTTACTGAGAAACGTCATGGGAAAGAGGAAGTATACAGAGAAGAGAGGAACATGTGGTATTGATATTTTAACACAGAGACCTTGAGACATAGGTCACATTGACATAAGTGTGAACAGCTCAACTTGCAAATTACAGATCTCACAAAGCATTTTTTATGGTGTCTCATAAGTTACAGGAATGGAATTCTGGTATTTTTGCGTGGGTTTTGTATTGATAGGATCAAATTATCAAGCTGATCATCAATGGTTTAGGGATTGTGTTATGTCATATAGGCCTTTAACAGTCAAACTGTGACATGAACACTCTCGATGTCTTGATATTACAGCTCAATATTAAAGTCTGATTGACTAATATATTTATTAAATAGGTCAACTTTTTGTCATCTAAACAAAGTAACTATATCATGTAGAGGGCTGATAGTTTTAAACTGTTCAGTATATCAGACATAAACCTGATGTCATGGGTCTGTGTGACTGTGAGAATGTTGCTGAGGAGTGTATATGATCATTAAACAGCTCCTCCTACACTCACTGGTCTAAACCCACTTGTGTGAAGAGCTAGGGCAGAAGCCAAACCACAAACTCTCATCTCTGCTCTGCTGTCAGCCATCATACAATATTGGTGGGGTTATTAGAGACGCTATTGTATTTTACCTGTATACATAGAAATGTGTGTGTGTGTGTGTGTGTGTGTGTGTGTGTGTGTGTGTGTGTGTGTGTGCATGTGTGTGTGTGTGCGATCTGCTGATCTCTTGAGTCTACTGTATTGAGCTGTCTCATCTGTAGCCAGTTGGTAAATATCCTATCAATTACTTTCACACACCATGAATCATAATTGAAAAAAAAAAAAAAAAGAACTCATACATTCTCATTCACTGAATGCTGTGTTTAGGATTAAATGATCAATAACCACATACACATTTAATACTGCTGCAGATAAAATGTAAAACATGTTCAGAATATAGCAGCTGTAAATCATATCGGACACTCTTGAACCTTCTAGTCATGAATGATTTATTCATTATCTGAGCATGAACAACAGGTGTTTCAAAGCCATTCAATGCCATCTGTGCATAATCATTATTGCTACGGATGAGTGTTTTAAGTAAAGAATGTAAAAATGAGAACATGTAATTGTCACTTTTGAAACTTCTGACACACCACCCTATGATTTATTCATCATCTGATTGAGAAAAAAGTGAGAAAACAAGTGTCTGATATGTTGTGAGAAACTCTGGGTTAGAGGAAGTGAATAAACTGTTCTATCGTTTGCTCAGAGAAGACATGAGACACTGACGACCTTAAATCTCCCACTGACAAATTCTCTCAATGATACATAGACAATACAACACTTTCTCGCTGCAACACAACTTATCATTGATATTATATTCATTTTATGGCTCTGGAGTTACATTTCACAGAATGTCACAGAGTGAACACAGCACCCTAAAAGTTACATAGAAAGGCTAGAGATTGCTCTCTCAGAAAACAAAGTAGTTATTTCTCCCTAAAAGAGCCATGTAACTGGGGAGAAAAAAAGAACAAGTGAAAAAGAGATAATACTCACAGAGCAGCACATGTAGTGGACTGAGCTCCATGCTGTGAGAGTGAGAGACTGTTTGATGTGAACTGTGTGTTATAAACTCTTCCTGTATTTGAGCTTTGAGAGCTCTTCCTCTAATAGACAGCAACAGAGAGAGAGAGAGAGAGAGAGAGAGAGAGAGAGAGAGAGAGAGAGAGAGAGAGAGAGAGAGAGAGAGAGAGAGAGAGAGAATAGATAATATGAACAGAAAAACATGCGTAATTGGAGGGGTTACATCTTCTTTAAATCTCTCTCTTGTCAGTTTCAGTGATGGAAGTCTACTACATCATACAGCAAGAGAGTGCTTGACCATTTAGAACAGAAAGTGCAACATGACAGTTTATTAAACGATTATTATCACAGACTAACAATTAAAGATTCATCATTAATAATTAGAGGATCACAGTGAAAGAGAATGACCTTTGATTATTTTAATGTGACAGTTCTCTTACTGAATTATCTGAGATATATATACAGTAGTACGTGTAAAATAACATTTTCATAAAATGAGTTTGTTTTTTGTGTGAAAACTGTTAAAATGTAGTTCATGTTTCTTTCTCACATACCGCTGAAAATTTGAGTGAATCAAAAGTACAAAAGACCAGTTAACACCTCCTCCCATCCCCTCATTGGTCTAAACCCACACGACTGAAATAGAGCAGAAGCCAAACCACAAACTCACACCTCTAGACTGTTCTCATGAATCAGACATACGAGTGCTGTGGTTGGGACTTGGGACTTTTATAGTGTGTGTGTGTGTGTGTGTGTGTGTGTGTGTGTGTGTGTGTGTGTCTGTGTGTGTGTGTGTGTGTGTGTGTGTGTGTGTGTGTGTGTGTGTGTTGGATCTGTGAGTATGTGCATACATATACACTTAACTCTGATGCATTCAATGACCCTTGTGTTGAAATGTCCTGTCTGGGCTCCACTGGTGGAAATTTCCATTGTCTCTTTGAGTACCTCTGTTAAAGACTTAAATCTGTGTAGAGAGGCCACTATTCGAACTGACTGAAGGATATTGTGACTGAAGGACTGAAGGACTGACAGAAGGTTGTTCTGTGAGAGTACATGGGTAAAATATATTTAATTGAGTGGAACTGAAAGGTGAAGAGAAAGTGAGTGATCTGTTTTTTTTCTTTTATAATATCAGTAGGGGGCAGTGTGAAGATGAGATTAATCAGGGACCAGGTCTCTATAGAGAGAGGTGTTGATGAGGGTGTAAAAGAAGGGGAGGATTGTAGTGGAGATGATGATGTGGAGAAATGATGAAGGTTTGGTATGAACAAGTCCCTAGGTATAAACATGTTAAAATGTCCTGTCTGGGCTGAAGTGCTGGAAATTTCAAATGTCTGCTTTAATACCTCTGTTAAAGACTTAAAACTCTTACCATAAGGCGTTACTCAATGAACTCTTAACATCAAAACATAAAAAACAAACTCCAGTGAACAGAAGGTTCTGTAGAACTCTTTTATGCCTTAACTGACTGAGGAAATGACAGAGGGTCACTCTGGGAGAGTAAAGGTTTTCTTTTTTTTTTTTTAATTTCCTTTTTCTTTTTGTGTGTGACTTGAACTGAGATGTGAGGAAGAGGGGAAGGAGTCTTTTTCTAAGATATCAGTAGGGGGCAGTGTAGAGTGTTTTTGAAGATGAGATGAATCATCTTAACTGAAGCTGGGACCAAAACAGAGGCCTGCTCTCTACAGAGAGAGGAGTTGATGAGGGTGTAAAAGAAGGAGAAGATGTGAGTGGAGGTGATGAGGAGAAATGATGAGGAGTTTAGTATAAACAGACAGATCACTAGGAGGTTTTCTCCTATGAGACACTGCACTGTAGACTAGACAGTGATGACCTGGTCTAGATGAAGATTTCTCCACTGTGTCTTATTCATGGACTCTTTACACTGACCAGTGATTCTGACTGAACCAACAGATTAATGAGTGATGTAAAGACATAAAGAACAGTCAGCAGTAAATTACAGTGAGAGCATGTGACAGGAGCAACACACCTCTAATTAAAGCCTGTATATTTTGATAATTGTAGATGAAGTGAAACTGAAACTATTGTAAATGTTCAGCATTTCTACTACTATTTAGTTAGAGATTCTCAGATCAAACCAAACTGTTGCTGAGTGATAAAGAGACTTATAGGCATCTTGTCAAATGTTAAAGAATGTCATGGAGGGTGCTAGAAAGATGCTTAGAACGAGATTGTAAACACAGATCCTTGTCTAAATTCAGAAATACCAGAAACTCATAAAATTGTGTTTCAGCAAATTACATTGACATTATATCTAATGTCATTATGAAAAATAACTGTGAAAGAGAAATTCTTTTTATGAAGTGATACTTTCTTTAAAAACACCAAAACTCTGCACTGCCTCTCTTGTCTCTGTGTCCTTCTCTTGTCCTTGACACATGAACTGAAAATGTCTGTGAGAATTTATTCTTACACAGTCTGATGTTTGTCATTTTCTGTCTCACAACAATGTAATAAAATAAATACTGTCACATATGCACACATATTCAGAATGAAAGATGCATAATATAGGAGTTTTATCAGCAATGAGAAAAAAAAAAAAATCAATATACAATACTTGTTTGAAAGCTTCGGAAATCAGAAAAGAGAAATTAAAGAGGAAAGAGTCCATTATTTTCAAGCATATCAGTGCACTTTCTCTTTTTCCTTTAAAATGTGACACCTGCACAAACATTACTGTTATAAACATCAGATTAAACATTGTATGAGAATGGCAAAGTCTCAAATTCCTCAGATTACTCTGTCACTGTCCATTCATTACAGTGTATGGAGAAATGACTCTATACTGCCTCTGTGGTCATGCATAGAATTACATGATAATATTGTAAATGAGAGATTATGAAGTTTCTGTGACTGCATACTGTCTCTTGTCTTCATCAGACTGAGCTGTAGAACATACACAAAAACAAGACAAATTAATCATTTGAACTCCAAAACCCTGAATCTTTGCTTTGCATCTTCATGTGTTTTCCTTTGTCAGAATTCAGCTTCTATCACTGTCATGAGAGAAACAGATGGATTATTTAGAGTGTGAGATTAGACAAATGAGCTTCTGTAATCAAACTGAGAGAGTTCTCACCTCCAGCCCTCCAGCATTTAACCCCAATCACAATGGTCACCAGCAGATATGGAGAAAGTACCAGTAGAGAACAGAGCAGTCTGGGGAGTGAGAAGAGCTTTGAAGCTGATGATGAAAAGGTCACAGTCACACATAGGTACGCAAACCAAAACGCACACGAATATACACAGAATTAATAATAGATACAGACATTCAAACCAACACATGAATGACTAAACCTCTACCTCTGACAGTGACTGTGACAGTGATCCAGCTCTTTGGTGACTCTCCTCTCTCTGCGTGTTTACACCAATACAGACCCTCATCTGACTTTGAGACAGTAGGGATGGTCATCTCTCCTGTAGTCTGATTCTGGAGGACTAATCCATCTTTATAGAAATCAGCTCTGAGGTCTGAGGTGTCATATCGATATCTACAGCACAGAGTCAAAGTATCTCCCTCAGTAACAGGATGAACAGGACTCTCCAGGATCACATCACCATCTATGGAGAAGAAAAATAAAAAAATCAAGGACAGATGTCTTATAGAGCATTAACTTCGTAATGATGTTGAAAATGGACTTACTGGGACCAGATCACAATTTGTTGACTAGAGTGCAGTTTGAATTAAGATGAGATGTCAGTATCTGTATGGAAATTTGTTTAGACACAGTCTGTGTGGAGAGTCAAACGGATAGGTTTTCTGACACTCAAGTTCAGTCTTTATTTCTATTTCACAGTGAAAGTAACAGGATTACTTCTCTTCTAGGATTGGAGCCTGTCATCACCCTCTCCTTGTGAATGTGTCATGTCAATATTCAATTACTGCAAGTGTAGACATACAGCCTCCGCAATTCTTAAAGTGAATGACACATTAGCAGGGTACAAAGGCATGGCCTCACTCGCCACTTAGAAGGAACCCCGTGATTGTCCGACAGCTATCAAAAAGCAAAATGTCAGCACCTTCACTCGACTGAATTTTCAGAGACTGGCTCAAGATCAAAATGGCAATGATTACCTTCAGTTGCTAGCAAGAACCATTTTTAATGGTCACTATCAGAAACTTCCTCTTTCTTATTGTCAGAAAGAACCACGTTACTGGACACAAGTGCGGTGCACAGCTGTTTTAATGACAGGTGTTGAAATTACTATGACAGCAGACACAACAAAAAACAAAGTTACCAGGGCTCTAAAGACAGATTGACAAAAATAGGGTAACAGACGGCCAAACGACTGGAGAACAATATATACTCAATATACGGCTCATAAAACACATGGGAAGTGTAGACTTCACACTCACTGATCCAGCAGAGGGGTTTAAATAGTGAAAGGAATCAGAGAGAACTAAAGTGAAGGCAGGTGTGCAGAATGAGGGTGATCAAATCGGTGATAAGTAAACCGGCGACGCTGAGAACGGAATGGCTGAAACCAGCGAGGGAGGAGGCAAGGTCGTTACACTTATATATGAAAGATATTAGTGTTGATAGAGACTTACTGGTCACTGTTATGTTGAGAGGATTACTGTTTCCTCCAGAGTCAGACTGACACCAGTACACTCCACTGTCTGATGACTGGAGGGAGCTGATGCTACATGTAGATCCTGTTACTGATCCCCAGTCTGATGAACAGTCTGACACCTCTCCATTATCTGTGTGTCGTCTCACTGTCCATCCAGTAGAGTTACTCTGTACCTCACATCTCAGTGAGAGAATTTTAAGGATAAAGTGTTGAGTTTTGCTTGGAGTGATGATCAGAGAGGCTGGAGGAGACAGAGCTGAAACATGGAAAGAAATCGCTTAATGACCAGGCTGCATTTTAAGGATCTCACAACTGTGAGGATTTGGCTTTAAATGTCCGATACCAAATTCATACCAGCCAGAGCTAGTTTTGTGTTTTAAGTTACACAGAATGCAAAACTGCGAAAGAAACATCAATCTTGTAACTCACCAATGACCCACAGTGGCTGTGTTGTGCTGTACTGTGAGTAATAGACTGGATTTCCTCTCTGTGCTCTGCACACATAAACTCCTGTGTGTTAAAGAGCAGCAGGGCTGAGAGTAAAGGAGCCTCCAGCTCCTCTGCTGCTGTCTGAGAGGAGTTCTACAGAGTTATAATGAACCCTGGGTAACCCATCTGTGTAGGGAATGACTCTGTACCAGAGGAATGTCCAGCCTGTAGAGGAGTCTTTAACCTCACAGCTCAGAGTCACTGAGTCTCCTTCAGTCAACCACATCTTTGGAGAGACACTCACAACTGACTGGGCTATACCTGTTAGGGACGAGACAATACTTTCAGAATACTTATAACAGTTTTGTCAGGCATTATCTTTTTTAATATTTCAAATGGAATCTCAAGTTTATTTTGATTTTATTTGCCATTTAGGACAAAGAACATGTTTCCAGTCACATCCTTCCACTCACACTCTCACCTTATGACACAGTCAGTGTTACAGCATCACTCATCTCTGAGTTCTGTGAGTCACTTCTGTCTTTTCCTCTACAGGTGTATTCACCACTGTGGGACTCAGAAACAGGACTGATTGTGTATTCCTGATCTTTACTGACAGGACTGAGTGAAGAACTCTTCTTATACCAGCTGTATTCCCAGTCAGTGTCTCTCTCTCCCTGTATTTGACATGTGAGAGTAACAGTCTCTCCTCTGAATGTTTGTTTATCAGGCTGCAGGATCACAACAGCCTTTGGACTCTCTGTAGAATAAAATACATACCACACTAATGTACAGCACACAAATACAAAACACAAAACAGAGAGTGACACATCTAAACTCTTAGGAAACAATAAATCTCAAATCCATCATATTCATGTCCACATAACTGAGTCTAAAAACTCACCTGTAACATTTACCCAGACTGCATCACTGTATTGTGTGTAGTAGACTGGGTTTCCTCTTCCAGCTCTGCACCAGTACTGTCCTCCATCAGAGTCTGTAACAGAACTGATTGTGTAGGAGTCTTTATCAGTCTGTTTCAGTGCTGAAGAGTCCTGTGTGTGTCTGTACCAGAAAAACACCCATCCTGTGGACTGGTCCAGTTTACTGCTCAGAGTAATTGTGTTTCCTCTCAGCACTGCTCCTTTAAGACTGGAGGTGAGTTGAGGTTTTGGGTTTGATCCTGTAGGAGAAAAATGAATAGTTCAGACTCTACACTGTCAGAAATAACATACTGACCTTTACATTTGTGTCACATTAATCACTCACCTCTCACAGCCAGAGTAATAGAGTTACTTCTTTGTGAGGACGTAGGTCTGTCATTACTCTCTCCCTGACACCAGTACTGATCCTGGTCAGTTACAGCAGCTGCTCTGATGGTCAATGTGTCTCCAGTTATAGTGGAACCATTAGACTGAGACACTGCAGTCTGAGTGTTGCCTCTATACCACTTATATCTCCAGTTCCTCCCAGAGTCAGTTACACAAGTCAATGTGACTGTTTCTCCAGGATACACAGGGGACTGTGGTTTTACAGTCAGTGTAGCTGTTGGTAATGCTGTTGGTAATGTAGGGTAGTATACATTTATTTTTCTCAGTAGTCTTACTGCCTGAAAATATATACAGAATATTTTCATGGTTAAATTATGAGAAACTATCAGTATGTAGCGTTAAAATATGAACAAACTCACCAAACACAGTCAGTGTTACAGCATCACTCATCTCTGAGTTCTGAGAGTCACTTTTCTGTTTTCCACTACAAGTGTATTCTCCACTGTCAGACTCAGTAACACTGAATGTATATTCATTTTTCCCATTAGAGTGAACTGGTGACTTAATATCACTGGTCTTATACCAGCTGTAAATCCACTTACTGTCTCCTCTCATATATATGTCACATCTGAGAGTGACTGTCTCTCCACTGAATATCTGTGTGTTTTTAGGACGCAGATAGAGGTAGGCCTTTGGTCTCTCTGTTACACACACACACACACACACACACACACACACACACACACACACACACACACACACACATTCACACTATTAAATTTGATACATGTAACTAGATGTTAGAATAAGTTCATACTGATGTATGTAAGATAATTAATTAAAGGACAAAAACTGATAAGTATCAGAGATGCAAACTCACCTATAACATTAAGGTTTACTATGTCACTCACGACATAATAGTAATGAGCATATATACTCTGAGCCATACATTTATAAATACCACTGTGGAATGTTTGTACAGGACTGATTCTGTATTCATTACTGTTTGATCTGTAATCTATCCTCGTTTCTCCAACTTTGTGCCAGGAATATTGAAAGACCGATATTTTTCCTTCAGGAACTTCACATCTGAGTGTCACTGTCTCTCCACTGAATATCAGAGTCCACTGAGGATACAGAGTCAGAGAAGTTTGTTCTGCAGGAACCAGATGAAATAGAGGACTAAGTCTAAAGCTGCATGAACACATACAACTCTGACTGAAATAAATGTGATGAGGAGACAAATAATCACACCACTTATCATACAGCATACAGCTTCCATTAACCAGTCAATAAACAGTGATGTGTACATACACCATACAGCTTCCATTATATAGTCATTGAACCCTGATGCTGTGTGAGGTTTTGACTAAACATCTCTCTAAGCATACACTCACATCTCAAAAATCTGACATTGTGCAGGAGGATACATGGTACAGGACATTTAAGAAAAGTCATGAATAACATTTTTATTACCTTGTGTATGTCCAGAGTAGAAGAGTGAACTCAGCACTAAAACATAGACAGAGAAACTTAGAAAATAGCAGATACATTTGACCTTTAATAACTACATTGTCATATCTCTGTATGATACTGCTGAGATTCATTATAACAACACTGTTTTATCTCTATGTGACACTGATTAGATTCATTATAACTACATTGTTTTATCTCTATATGATACTGATTAGATTCATTATGACTGAGTTTTTACATTTAGATTCTTAAATTCTGTAGTCTCTACCTTTACTTCTTTTGACAACTTAGATAAATATACAGTGTTCTGAATTCAGTATTCTCTTCCATTATCAAACTATTCTGACCTTTTGCTTTGCCAGTTTCTATATTTAACACCATGCTCTTCAATCCTGCATATAGAAAACGATTTCATTTAGAATCTGACAACAAACCTATCAGTCACTTTTCTCCCATGTTTCATCATCAGCATTTATGACATTTATCTCACATTTACTACTAAAATAATTGAACTACAGTATAACCACATCAGGTCTAATCTCTAATCCACTGAGTTTCTCAAAACTACATCTGCAGTTTGCGAAGAGTAGCACAGATAACTGATCAAATGAGGGTTATTTTAGAAACACAGTATCAGACACAGATTAACACTTGTGTAAGAATCTCCTAAATGAAGAGTGAAATACAACAGCGATTCAGAGACTCAGAGAACAGAGACACTATGAACACTCCCACTGTTAAATTCACATTATACTTCCACTTTCATCCACTCGCCAACTCACAATAAGAATAAAACTTGCTGGGATTCAGAATACAGAATATATCTTTAACTCCCCCCTCAACAGACAAAGTCTTTGTCACTCCTGTTCCATTCTCAGACAGTGATATCACTGATAAAATGACACAGAGAGATCATTCTCACAGAGCAGTACATGTAGTGGACTCAGCTCCATGCTCTATGAGTGAGAGACTGTTTGATCTACAGTGTGTGTTATGACCTCATATATATTCTCACATTTAGATCACGCCTCTGCAGACACAGAGAGTGCTGATAAGAATGAAATGTTTGTATCTTTTACAGATGTCTAACTTCTCCGTCGGAGAGACGACTTTGTAAGTTCTGTTCCCTCTCCTGAACTTTTTAAAAATCTTTTGCTGACATTTACATTAGCAAACATGCAAACAATGTTCATGCAGATTTACGCTATTTCTTTAACTATGTAGAGGTGATGTATTGCAGTGATGGAAATGAAAGAGGAGTAATTAGAGGGATAGATGAACAAAGGAGAGAGGGATGGAGTTCCATGTCCACTGACATAAAACGTTCCATACACTCACACACGCACACACGCACACACAGACTGACACACATGTATACACACAAACACACACACACACACACACACACACACACACACACACACACACACACACACACACACAAACACACAAACAACTATATTCTCTTCTTTCTCTGTCATTTGAAACTGAAAATGACCACTAACGTCTCATTTATTCATCAATCTGTTAAATAGATCATTTATTAATCTCCTCTGAGAATTGTAAGTGAAGCCTGCAGCAGGCTGGTTTTACCTGTTGATCACATCACACATGAATCTGATGTCCCTCCTGTGTGAAAAAACTAGAACAGAAGCCAAACCACAAACTCTCATCTCTGCTCTGCTGTAAGGCAGTATATATTATGGGTGTGTTTATCAACTTTAATCTACGGTTCAGTCTACAGTCTAGCAAGTTTCTACAGATTTATTTACTACGCATTTACTAAACTTGCAGTATATTTTCAAAAGTTATTAATAGCCTGTTAAGTAATATGAATTCTAACCTTAAATAAGTACTTTTTCTGCCTGTTTCTCTCTATAAGGTGATTGGTTGAATAACAATGACTGATTCTGGATTCGCTTCTGTTCTAGTTGAGACGTGTGTGATTAAACCAGTGTGTGTGTGTGTGTGGGAGGAGCTGTCACTAATCCTCTACAGTTTACAGATACAATTCTAAAAGCTCAGAGGGGACAGTAATGGACATATTCAGTACATCAGTGAATCAGTGAGATAGTATTCTAGACTTTCTCCTCTTTACTCAAGTGGTGATTATACAAGTTTTGGCCTGTATCTGATGATGTTTACTGAAATAAGCTTCACTTTGTAAATGATGTCCAATGCTCGCTCTCTCTCTCTCTCTCTCTCTCTCTCTCTCTCACTCACACACACACACACGCGCACGCACACACAGCATCCAGTGCCATGGGTAAAAAGTTCAAATACAAAATAAAAAAGAGAAGTGACATATGACAACATAGAACTGAAAAGGGGCTTCGGCAATAGATAAATGTCTGTCGTTAACATCCGAGTAATGGTGTGACTGAGACAGTACGAAAATGAGAAAGAGATTATTTACACAGCAGCAGATGTAGTGGACTGACAGAGAGAAAGAGAGTGTGTGTGTGAATACATAATTAATAGAAGTTTCAAAGTATTTCTCCCATCAGCCGTAAATATTGTGCCAGTCTTGACTGAGAAACGTTGGAAAGAGGAAGTATACAGAGAAGAGAGGAACATGTGGTTTTGGTATTTTAACACAGAAACCTCAAGTCATGGGTCACACTGACATTAGTGTGAACAGTTCAACTTGCAAAAGACGAATTTTGCAAAACTTTTTTTATGGTGTCTCATAGGTTAGAGGAATGGAGTTCTGGTATGTTTGTGTGAGTTTTGTATTGATAGGATCAAATTATCCATCTGATCATCAGTGGTTTAGGGATTGTGTTATGTCATATAGGCCTTTAATAGTCAAACTGTGACATTAACATCCTTGAGTACTTGATATTACAGTTCAGTATTAAAATCTGATTAATTATTATATTTATTAAATAGGTCATTTTTTTTCCCTAAACAAAGTAACCATATCATGTAGAGTGCTGAGGGTTCTAAACTGTTCAGTATATCAGACATAAACCTGACGTCACGGGTCTACGTGTGTGTGAAAATGTTGGTGAGCAGTGAATATTGTTTATGGTCATTAAGCAGCTCCGCCTACACCAACTGGTCTAAACCCACATGTGTGAAGAACTAGAGCAGAAGTCAAATCACAAACTCTCACCTCTGCTCTGCTGTCAGGCATCATACAATATTGGTGGGGTTATTGGAAACCCTATTTTATTTTATATGCATGCATATATACATGTATGCTTGTGTGTGTGTGTGTGTGTGTGTGTGTGTGTGTGTGCGTGCATGTGTGTGCATGCATGTGTGTGAGTGAGTGTGTGTGTGTTTGTGTGTGTATGACCTGCTGGTCTCTTGAGTCTGCTGTGTTGAACTGTCTCATCTCTGGCCAATCGGTAATTATTCTATCAATTATTTTCACACACCATAAACCATAATTTAAAAAAAAAAAACTCATACATTCTCATTCACTGAATGCTGTGTTTAGAATGAAATGATCAATAAACACATACACATTCAGTATTACTATAGATAAAATATAAAACAACATTATATTGGACACTCTTGAACCTTCTAGTTCTGAATGACTGAGCATGAAAAAGGAGAAAACAGGAGTTTCAAAGCGATTCAATGCCGTCATTTCATAATCAGTATTGCTACGGATGAGTTTTAGAGTGTTTTAAATCTCCCACTGACAAATTATCTCACTGATACATAGACAATACAACACTCTCTCACTGTGATATGACTTATCACTGATATTATATTCAGTTTATGGCTCTGGAGTTGGACTTGATTGAATGCCATAGAGAAAACACATCTCTGTAGAAAAGTTACCCATAAAGGCTACAGGTTGCCCTCTCAAAAAGCAAAGTTATTTCTCATCAAAATGAAAAAAAGAAAGAAAAGACATGACTTACAGAGCAGCACATGTAGAGGACTGAGCTCCATGCTGTGTGAGTGAGAGACTGTTTGATGTGAACTGTGTGTTATAAACTCTTCCTGTATTTGAGCTTTGAGAGAGAGAGAGAGAGAGAGAGAGAGAGAGAGAGAGAGAGAGAGAGAGAGAGAGAGAGAGAGATTGAGAGATTACTTTTAAAAAAGTGTGTAAGATGTAAGGCTGACAGATTTGGAATGTTCTGTTTTAGTTGGGCAAGTCTGTGTGGCACAAGCAAAGTCTTCTGTGTAAAAACAAAACAAAACAAAACAAAACAACAAAACAAAACAAAACAAAACAAAACAAAACAAAACAAAACAAAACAAAATGAAATCTTTAAGAGCAGAAAGTGCACTTTGGCAGTTTATTACATGAGGTTTAATACAGATTAGCCGTTAAACATCGATCGTAAGTAATCAGAGGATCACCGTGAGACAGAAAGGCCTTTGGTCATTTTATTGTGACAGTTCTCTCACTTAGTTATTAAAAAAAAAATGTATTTTCATTCACAAAAAAATGAATTGTATTGTGCTCTGAATGTTATGCGACTAGAATTGTACTGTCTTTCTCAGGCCCTGCTGAACAGTGCAGTGAAGCAGGATACAGGGTCAGTTCTCCCCCTCTCCCTGTGTGTTTTTTGTTGTTGTTTGTCTTTTGTTTTGTTTTGTTTTTCTGTTCTTTTTCTATACTGGTTTGTTTGTATGTATGCATGTCTGTGTGTGTGTGTGTGTGTGTGTGTGTGTGTGTGTGTGTGTGCACCTTGTTGAAATGTTCTCTCTGTGTTAAAGTGCTGGACATTTCCATTGTCTCTTTCAGTGACTCTGTGTCACGGCCTCAGCCATGTTTCTAGTTTTTCTTTTTCTCTTATGTTTTTAGTGTTTTCCCTTCCCTTATGGTTCCTTCACTCCCTCGTCGTTTCTGTGTGTGTGAGTGTGTGTGTGTGTGTGTGTGTGTCTGCATGTGGGCATGGCACTCCTAATTCCCTGATCAGCCAGCACACCTGCAACCAATCTGCTCTGCTGCAATTATACCCTGGTTGCTCATCCACTTAACGCCAGTTCATTGTCTCAGCCTGTCTGGATCATATTCTCCTTTACCTGTCTGTCTGACTGTCCAGCCTTCTCCTCAACTGCCATCCTCATCTTCAGCCTCACTCAATGCCCTGAGTTTACCAGCTGCACTCTGACTGGTTTCCACTCACCAGCTTCATCCTCATCTTCAGCCACACTCACCGCCCTGAGTTTACCAGCTGCACTCTGACTGGTTTCCACTCACCAGCTTCATCCTCATCTTCAGCCACACTCACCGCCCTGAGTTTGCCAGCTACACTCTGACTGGTTTCCACTCATCACCTTCATCCTCATCTTCCGCCACACTCACTGCCCTGAGTTTACCAGCGGCCCTCTGACTGCATTTCAACTCATCAGCTTCATCCTCATCTTCAGCCACACTCACCACCCTGAGTTTACCAGCTGCACTCTGACTGGCTTCCACTCATCAGCTTCATCCTCATCTTCAGCCACACTCACTGCCCTGAGTTTACCAGCTGCACTCTGACTGGTTTCCACTCACCACCTTCATCCTCATCTTCAGCCACACTCACTGCCCCGAGTTTACCAGCTGCACCATGACTGGTTTCAACTCATCAGCTTCATCCTCATCTTCAGCCACACTCACCACCCTGAGTTTACCAGCTGCACTCTGACTGGTTTCCACTCATCAACTTCATCCTCATCTTCAGCCACACTCACTGCCCCGAGTTTACCAGCTGCACTCTGACTGGTTTCCACTCACCAGCTTCATCCTCATCTTCAGCCATACTCACTGCCCCGAGTTTACCAGCTGCACTCTGACTGGTTTCCACTCACCAGCTTCATCCTCGTCTTCAGCCACACTCACCACCCTGAGTTTACCAGCTGCACTCTGACTGGTTTCCACTCATCAGCTTCATCCTCATCTTCAGCCACACTCACTGCCCTGAGTTTACCAGCAGCACTCTGACTGGTTTCCACTCACCAGCTTCATCTTCATCTGTCGCTACCTCCATCTGTCTCCGTCTGCTCATTCAATTCTCTAACAATACATTTCCACAACCCTCACCTACAATAAATCTTCATCTAAATTTCACTCCGTGCCTGTGTTCTGCTTTTGGGTTCACTCCACTTGTTGCAACACTCTGTTAATACAGAGAGAGCCTCACCACCAAGTTTGACTAAAAATATGTTGTCTGTAGGTCTTTAGCTAAATCATTACTCACATGGTAAACTTTAGTGTGACATTTACCTATCATATATTACCTGTGTAAATTTTCCTCTCAGTTGAAATGCTGCTGTTGAGATGAGAAAAATGTCTCTGGTGTATTGATAGACTCTGTGTTAAGACTTTATCCAGGTGACCTGGTAGATCCAGATTCAACACAAAACAGGAGAAGACACCTACACCCATATCAGTCATCATCATATTTATCACTTGATGGTTTAGGAGGCTACAGATGGGTTTAGGACGGTGATTCCCAACTCCAGTCCTGGGAACCCACTGTCCTGCACATCTTTGTTTTAACTCAAGACTGATACACCTGATTCCACTGATCAGTTAGTCATCAAGCCCTCGGTTAGCTCAATTAACTGTGATAATGAAGAGACATGCAGGGCAGTGGGTCCCCAGGACTGGAATTGGGAATCACTGGTTTAGGAGAATTAAAAAATGATGTGTCTGGCACAGTGACTAGAGCTTCAGTAATCGCATTTAAAAAAAGTCTCTGCAGAGTGGTCACTCTGACAATTGGTATGACTGAAATCTATAAAGGTCAATTACTGTGAAGACCAACAAGACAAATTATATAAGCTGGTGTGTGAACTGTTTTATCTACAAAGTTACTGACATGCAATTCTAATAGATAATTTGCTGTGTAATAAAGCTGTTATTTTTTAGCATGTCGCACAACCCAGGAAAAACTCCTCCTCTTATTTCCACCTCAACAGAGTGCGAATGATGCAATGACAATAGGCGGGGGTCAGTTTTTTCTCCAGGGCTGTATAGCATAGCATATATAAATGCAACCCCCCCACCCATTTTATGTATTTGTCTTGAGTTGGTCAAAATGTGTATGTGTATATAAAACTCTCACCTGTTTTAGTTCAGCAAGTGATCTAGACATCATCTACAAATAATGTGAGATAATTGAAGCAATTGCATGTTCAGAGAGGTCATGAAAAAGACCTTGGAACAAAGTCAAGGAAAAACCCACAGCTCCAAACTACAACATGTTTCATCTCACTTTGGAACATGTTTCAGCACCATGGACAGCATCTAAAACAGTTTCACTGAGGTTGACTATTAGGACCTCATCCATTGCCCCTGACACAGAGGAACTGAGAAACAAAGATGTTCTCAAAATCCATGTTACTCCTTTTTTGTTCCCCAAACAACATTGTAAACAAAAGGGAATCAGTGAATAGATTAATTTATCATTTCTGATAAAAAAAAAAACAAAAAAAAACAAAAAAAAAAACTGATGCTTCCAATTGGTGTTTTAGTCCACGCTAATGTGACTTTAAAATGGACAATTTCAAGATTCTCCCAAAATCTCACACCATGTACACTGCAGCAAGACTTCACTTTCCACACAATATCTCAACATTCTCCTCAGAAGCAGCTTTAAAAAGAACAGATTCTCCCATTCTCTCATTTTACAGTCATTTTATAGTCATTTTATAGTCATTTTACAGTCATTTTATAGTCATTTTAAAGTCATTTTATAGTCAGCCTGTCCTCATGATTCAATAATGTGTGTACAGAACAATCTCACTGAAGATAATGATTGGCTTTAGTGATATTATTGGAGAAAACATTATTATTGTGTAATGCGCAAAGTGACGTTATTGGAGATAAGGTCTCTTTTGTGTAACCCTCTGCTGGACTCAGACTGAAGTTCAGCTGGGTTTTAAATCCACTCAGTCTCCTAATCCAGCTGTAGATGAGACTCCTGTTATCAAATGCATGACACACTAGATACACCACACAGACATTATGTGATGACAGTCACATTGTATTTGACTGTATCTGTATGTTCTCAGCTGACCTCAGTAAAATAGTGAGAGACATTGTGTTTATTGTCTTGATAAAGAGGCACATGTTTCTTTACTCAGACTGAAGACACTGAGTGTTTTGTATAAGAGTTTGAGTCTTTTATTTGCATCAAGGTTAAATAGATGTGCAGTAAGGGAACTACAGTATATACATGTCATAATCATCTAAAGAATCATCTATGAGACTGTGGTTGAAGGACTGGAAGAAAACAGAATAAAACTGAACAACTTCTCTTGTGGAGTAAATAAGGTAGGGCTGGATCTCTTAGCCCTGCAAGGGAGAAAGCTACTGCTACAATTAGAACTACAACTGGTATTTAAGTCACATACCAGACTGACTCAGTCATTACTGTTAACATTTCTGGAGGAGCCTGTCTCATTTGGAGATTCAGGTGTGCAGTGAATGCGCTACAACACTTTCAACCACTAGAGGGAAGCATAGAAACATAGCTTATATTTCAAGAGTATTTTTAGTCCTCCTGCATGAGGCAGTCTTAAGTTGTTACTGATGGTGATGGAAACAGTGTAGTTTTGAACAATATCTCTATCTTCTGGACAAAATGTGAAGTTCAACTGGCCACCACTCCCCACACTGATTCCAAATGCAGATGTGGGGGATACTGGTTATACAGTCGTAAGAAAATGTTGGAATATTCCTATTGTTCTGATGTTGTAATTGCTTGTAATTCAAGAATTAGGGGCCGGAATGTTGTAGCCATTTTGTGATGGGGATTGACTTTTGGGTATACACATCAGGTAATTTCAGATATGTGTTTTCATGTAAAGCAGCTACTTCTAAACCAGAGAGTTTATAACTAATTACAGGCCTCTCCTGTCCCATGGTTTTAAGTAGTATTTCTACTTTCTTTCCTGTAGCATTTAACTGCATCATCAACGACTCAGTGCAAAATGTTGCAGAGCTGCCTGGATCGAGAAAAGCATACGTTTGTATAGCTTTCGTTCCTTTGTCCAGTTAAATGTCTCGGCCTTTCCATGTTTCGCTTTTCCAAATTAAGACCGTGGAATGAATGAGCAGGTAGCTGTTTTGAACGCACTTTCGAGTCCTTCTTTAAATCAATGAAATTCCATTTATTGAAACAAAAGATGTCAACCAAAAAGACTTGATAATTCCAATAACACATAAAAGAAAACGAAAATAACTTAGATTTGTAATATAAAGGGAAATGAAGTGAATCAAAAGTGCGTTCAAAACAGCTACCTGCTCATTCATTCCACGGTCTTAATTTGGAAAAGCGAAACATGGAAAGGTCGAGACATTTAAGTCAAAAAATCGTTTTCAACCACCGTCACTCAATCCGCATTTACCAAAAACAAACTTCCAAATCCATTCTCACTAGCATCACAAAAGTGATGCAGCTGTGCCATTGTTATCGTACCAAAGCCTTTGGGTGTAAAACATCTTCCAACGCTAAATGTATTCAGTAAAACTAAATTATCCAACCGCTTTCGCCAAACTTGGGCAGTTTCCACTGGAATTGGTTCATCCCATCCAAATTTCATTTTGCACAAATGTTGCAAAATCTGTTTTGCAGTGAGAATGACTGGTGCTAAGAAGCCCAAAAGATCATAAATAGAGCTTACAGTTGACAGAATGCCACGTCTTGTCATTGGCTTGTGTTTATTCATGATGCTGAAGGTGAATACATCCTGCTCAACATCCCATTGGACTCCCAGGGCTCTTTCCATGAGGAGCTGCTCCCAGCTGAGGTCCAGTGTCTTCACACCTTCGGCTCTGTTTTCCTCAGCGATCTCAGAGAGGACAGAACGACGATTGCAAACCCATTTATTGAGTTGGAAGCCCCCTTTGGCACACACCTCTGAAAGCTGTTTATAAAGAGATATTGCCTGATCTACAGAATGGACGGACTTTAGGCAATCGTCAACGTAGAAATTCTGCCTAATGGTGTTTATAACCTCTTCTGGATAGAGATTTTGGTTGTCATCAGCAGTCTTTAACAAAGCATACGTGGCACAGCTTGGGGAGGACACTGCTTCAAAAATGTGGACCATCATTCTGTGTTCAATAAGGTCTTTAGTGACATCTCCATCAGGCCACCAGAGAAAATGCAGATAATTGATATCTTCCTCTGCCACTCTTACCTGATGAAACATTCCCTTAATGTCTGTCATAAGGGCAATGGGACCTTGGCGAAAACGAAGGAGAACACCTAGTAAGGTGTTTGTTAAATCAGGCCCTTGTAGGAGCTCTTTATTTAATGAGGTTCCAGCAAATGTTGACGCACAATCAAACACAACACGTAACGTTTTCTTGTGGGGATGATAGACCCCATGA
This sequence comes from Chanos chanos, assembly GCF_902362185.1. Lineage (NCBI taxonomy): Eukaryota > Metazoa > Chordata > Actinopteri > Gonorynchiformes > Chanidae > Chanos > Chanos chanos. The sequence continues at coordinate 41,482,939 of NC_044501.1, read as the reverse complement.
TGAGGTATATACCATATATTTCGGATGATATGACTACACTAGCTTGACCATTTGGATATTCTCAATTTTCCGAGAATGTCATTAAAAGCAAGACAAAAAAACAAAACAAACATACAAAAAACCAAAATGCATTTCATCAAACTGAATGAATTCATTTGAGTTAGCATGAAGATTTAGAAACAATAGAATCCATATGCAACTTTACTTCATCATACATACCATGTTTGAGCTGGGAGTACACAGGCTCTGTCATGATGCCGGTCTGCACATCAGACTCTAATAGTTCAACTTAATGAGAATTTATTTTATATTTTACCATATGAACAATTAGCACCAATAGTCACAGAAATAAGCAGTGACCTCATGAGAGTTGTGTAATAGTTCTAATAAAATGAACAAGCTCCAGAATTGAAAACAAAAGTCATTTTCATTTTACTTCAGAAACATTGCTCTCACCTTTACTCTTCTTCTTGTTTTTCTTCTGTTTTATCACAATAGGAGCATAAGTCACATCACTGGGTCCAGCTACACAATCTATTGTTAAGTAGAACAGATACAGTCTGAATGAGAGAGTTTGTTCATCTCACATTCCCCATTATCTGGTCTAATAATGTTCCTATGTTTTAATGGCCTAAAACAAAGGTCAGTGTTCATATCATTAAATATGTGCACTACCTTCACACACTACATTAGATCCAGACTGATATAATGTCTCTCTTACCACAGCCTTTAAAACTCAAACATGTTCAGACCCACTTAAAATGCCATGAGTCTGTGATGTGGAGTGTTATCAAAGTCAAGTCAAATCAAATGTATTGTTATCTCATCCATATACAAGAATACAGTGGTTTCTCACTGACCACAGTGTAATATACAAGACAGGGCCAGTGTGTATAGGACGACACATAGAGCAAGTAACAAGATAGTGAAAGACTAAGTGACAGATGATACAATATAACTGAACTTAAAAAGTGGAGGACAATATAACATAATAAGTAAAATGTTATAGATTATAATACAAGAGATACACTGTACAGTTGAAAAAACAAAAAAGAAAAGAAAAACCTATGGTGTTGTTATACCTGTGGTTGTGTTTGACTTCAGTTGTGAGTAAACTGTGTCCTCTTGTGATGTGTTGATCCTGTCTGATAGGGGTAAGAGTTTGAATTTATGAGATATGACTTCAAATATAATGAAATTCGTGATGACTGATACAATATGAATGGAATGACTATAGAGTCGTGTTGCTGTGGTTGTGAGATGAGGTTGATTTACCTTTGTTCTGTATTTTCATGTTTTTCATCGCGATCTGAGAATAAGTCACATCACTTGATCCCTCTTCAGCGTCATCTGAAACACAAGACAGGAAATTATAAAATGTTATTGCTCAGAATTGTTTGTGACATTTCTGGACTTATGGACACGTAAAAACTCTGCTACTGTGACTGAGACATGAAGATCAATGTGTAGAAATGTTTGTAAAGTTGCTGTTCTGTTCAGAACACACGGTAGAGACAAGTGTCCTGACTGAATACCCATTTCTCCTCTGGTTTGGTTCTGGTCCTGCTTTGAAGTCTGACTGGTGTGGCTCTGTCTTTTGACTCTAGAGGACGACAGAGATCCATGACATGAAATTATACCTTTATGTGCAACACTAGCACACCATATTAATGAAAACATAAAAACACTCACAGACATGCTTTATTAGAGCAGGAACCTGCAATAATATAGAAGACACAATAGCCACTTATTATAATTGCCAATTATTTAGTACACAACACATTGATCTTATATGAAATTTATAATGTCATTATAACTGTAATTTTCATAATTAGACCTTTACACTAATAGTATTGGATGCACTGAGTCTTTGTTTTACCTGAGCAATAAATCAGAGTCATTATAATGATGAACATGAAGAACACGCCCAGTCCCATCACCACTCCGACTGTTACAACAGAGAATCCATCACCTGTCACTGAATCTATTCACACACACACACACACACACACACGCACAAATAAACACACACTTTAGTTATGTACTCACATTTTCAGTGTTCTCTTAGTATTGCGCTGCAGTTACAAATGTCAGAGGTATGGTATGTGTGTGTGTGTGTGTGTGTGCGTGTGCATGTGTGTGTGTGTCTGTGTTACATTGAGCAAGGAGAATATAATTATGCTTGCAATCTGAATATTTGATCTGAAGTTTAAAAATATATCTGCTTTCATGTAGAAATTATATGTGGTTTGACTCATTTTATCAGATACATTATCATCAATGTATATCGGCAAAGATTCTGTATCTTTCTCAATTTTTTACCATGTGTGACAACACTATACAGGAATGTATTCATACAAGACACAAAGAGATATTTTCCTATACAGAGAATGAATAATATTTAACTAAGGCGCATGTATGGGAAGCAACTGTTGCGACTCACTGGTTACTGTAATGTTGAGAGGATTACTGTTCCCTCCAGAGTCAGACTGACACCAGTACACTCCACTGTCTGATGACTGGAGGGAGCTGATGCTACATGTAGATCCTGTTACTGATCCCCAGTCTGATGAACAGTCTGACACCTCTCCATTATCTGTGTATCGTCTCACTGTCCATCCAGTAGAGTCACTCTGTACCTCACAGCTCAGTGAGAGAGAATCAGATGTAAAGTGTTGAGTTGTATTGGGACTGATGATCAGAGAGGCTGGAGGAGACAGGGCTGAGACACAGAGAGACAGTTAGATATCACATTTGTTCAGGTTTTGAGATCAGAAACAGGTGCTGTGAGGAAATGTTATTACTCCATCATTAGCAGTGTCCTTAACAGAAATTGGAAACACAACCATATTAAATTCACTTTTCAAATAAAAAACTCTGTTCACATAAACTCCTGTGTGTTTAAGAGCAGCAGGGCTGAGAGTGTAGGAGCCTCCAGCTCCTCTGCTGCTGTCTGAGAGGAGTTCTACAGAGTTAGAATGAACCCTGGGTAACCCATCTGTGTAGGGAATGAGTCTGTACCAGAGGAATGTCCAGCCTGTAGAGGAGTCTTTAACCTCACAGCTCAGAGTCACTGAGTCTCCTTTAGTCAACCACATCTTTTGAGAGACAATCAAAATTATTGAATTTTTCTGTGGTGATGAATACAGACATTTGTACTATTTTTTTTTCCAGATTATTCCTTTTTTTTCACAGTTGTAGTGATCTGTGTCTTCTCTAGGAAGAAAAGTCTAAGCAGCTCTGGTGCTGATGGTATAATGATATATCAGTTTCATAAAACAGCATAAAATAAACTGGTTAAAGTGAGACATTCTGTTATTGTGCTGTTTGGAGAAAAGTAGAATGTAAGCATTGTTACAGAGCTTTCTCTCAGACATATCAGACCACTGAATGAAAACCAGTCTAAAAAGAAAATCTAAACAAATGAATAAAAAATGACTTACATTTCATCAATGCAGTTCTAAACATCACTGTTATGTTGCAGTGTCAAGGACTTGAGAAAAATAATAGTTTGGTGTGAATGACCTTTCCCAGACCTTACAATTAACACACTCCTTCCTGCTGTTTAATTTTTGTATAATAATAGTGTGTGTGTGTATTGTTACAGTGTCAGCAGACATATCAGAGAAACAAGAATAAACCAGACCGACTACAGGAAATCCTCAGACAATCAAACAGAAAAACAGAGAAAAAACACAAACTTCTGGATTCACCATCGCAGAGTTACACATTTGAGAGAAAGCATTTGGGGAGAAAATCTCTCCCAGAACTCACAACTACCAACCACTGTACACTTTTCAAACATTACAGTGATCACTCACCTCTTACACTGAGAAAAACAGAGTTACTTCTCTGTGAGGATGTGGGTCTGTCATCACTCTCTCCCTGACACCAGTACTGATCCTGGTCAGTTACAGCAGCTGCTCTGATGCTCAATGTGTCTCCACTTATAGTGGAACCATTAGACTGAGACACTGCAGTCTGAGTGCTGCCTTTATACCACTTATATCTCCAGTTCCTCCCAGACTCTGTCTCACACTTCAGACTGACTGTCTCTCCAGTGTAGACTGGACTCCACTTTGGAGTTATGGTCAGTGCAGTTTTGGGCTTTGCTTTAGTTCAGAGGAACGAAAAAATGATCAGGTTCATAGTTTCTAATACATTAAAAAAGGCATTAAAAGCAGAAGAATTTATCAGTCATAACTGTGAAATGCCGTCCACTGAAATGTGTTTTTCGATACATCAAAACCAGTCACATTCTATTTTAGGGTTCATTGATGACCCCTCAGTATGGTGACAGTGACGCAGGATGAGATGAAATATTAAAAAAAATTCCCCTTAGTATCTTTGTTCTTTGTCAAAGAAGAAAAATCTAAGCAGGTCTGGCACTGATGATATAATGATATATCAGTTTCATAAAACAGCATAAAATAGACTGGTGAGACATTATGTGAGAGATTCTGTTATTTAGCTGTTTGGAGAAAAAGTAGAATGCAAGTGTTACAGTGCTTTCTCTCAGACATATCAAACCAATGGATGAAAACCAGTCTAAAAAGAAAATTTAAACAAACTAACAATTACCATCACCAATACAGTGTAGTTCTAAACAACACTGTTATGTTGCAGTGTCAAGGACACGAGAAAAATAATAGTTTGGTGTGAATGACCTTTCCCAGAACTTACAATTAACACACTCCTTCCTGCTGTTTAATTTCTGTATAATAATAGTGTATGTGTATTGTTAGAGTGTCGGCAGACATATCAGAGGAATAAGAATAAACCAGACAAACTACAGGAAATCCTCAGACAAACAAAGAAAGAAATAGAAAAACATGAACACCTTCGGTTCATTAGAGCAATATTACATATCAAAATTATACAATTATACAATTACAGATTTGAGAGAAAATGTTTTGGGTGAATGACCTCTCCAAGAAATCACAACTACCAATTACTGCACTTTCTTCATACATTACACTGATCACTCACCTCTTACACTGAGAAATACAGAGCTACTTCTTTGTGAGGATGTGGGTCTGTCATCACTCTCTCCCTGACACCAGTACTGATCCTGGTCAGTTACAGCAGCTGCTCTGATGATCAATGTGTCTCCACTTATAGTGGAACCATTAGACTGAGACACTGCAGTCTGAGTGCTGCCTTTATACCACTTATATCTCCAGTTCCTCCCAGACTCTATCACACACTTCAGACTGACTGTCTCTCCAGTGTACACATGACTCCAGTTAATGGCTATGGTCAGTGTAGCTTTGGGTAGTGCTTTAGTTCAGAGAAAAGAATAAATTCTTTAGGTACATAGTTTGTAATAAATAATAAAATGCCTAAAAAGCAGGAAAATCAATTAGTCATAACTTTGAAATGCTGTCGTCTAAAATTCTAGTATACATTTTAATCTCATTCTAAACATTCTCATCTGATTACATGAGATATAATGTGGCTCTTCAAAAAGCTCTTCTTCAGAAAAGAGGCTGAGCAAACTCACCACTGACAGTGACTGACATATTAGGTTAATTTCATCAGTTCATCAATTAATGATGACACATCTTAACAATGTAGAAATGAACATTGACAGACTCACCTGACACTGTCACTGTTACAGCATCACTCATCTCTGATAACTTATGGTCAGCTTTAGACATTCCTCTACAAGTGTATTCACCACTGTCATTTTCCGCTGCATTCAATAAATATTCATTATTCTCATCATGTTCATGTGTGATCCTTACACCGTCCTTATAAAACCCATAATACCACTGACTGACTTCTCCCCCATGTATGTCACATCTGAGAGTGACAGTCTCTCCAATGAAGATCTCACTGTCATCAGACTCCAGTGTTAGAACAGGTCTTGGGTTGTCTGTTTTACACGAACACACATCTCACTGAATGAAAACCATGAACTTGTGCTTGTTTCTCTATAATACCATTATCCAACACATGCTGTAATTTTTATGTATGTATAAAAGTTAATGTAGAACAGTGAGTATATTCTTTGTGATAACAGATCATTCACCACATCATTGATGTCCTATTACAGACTGTGAGTCATAACTGATGAGCAGGACTGAATGTCAGTCATATGAGTGAAGTTTAACACAGACAGGACAAATACAGTGTTACATTAACAAAAACAGTCATGATGTTTTCATCACCTTGGGCATGTCCAGAGGGTATTAGAGCACACAGCACTAAAACACAGAGAAACAAGCTATTGTTTTAACTTATAAACACCCATATCTATCTCTGACTCACCTGTAACATTTACCCAGACTGCATCACTGTATTGTGTGTGGTAGACTGGATTTCCTCTTCCAGCTCTGCACCAGTACTGTCCTACATCAGAGTCTGTAACAGAACTGATTGTGTAGGAGTCAGTGTGTGTCAGTGCTGAAGAGTCCTGTGTGTGTCTGTACCAGTAAAACACCCATCCTGTGGACTGGTCCAGTTTACAGCTCAGAGTGACTGTGTCTCCTCTCATTACTGCTCCTTTAAGACTGGAGGTGAGTTGAGGTTTTGGTTCTGATCCTGTAGAAGATTAATGAATAGTTTTGAATCTACATTGTCAGATATATCGTAGTTTCTATTATATCTGTATCACATTAATCACTCACCTCTCACAGTCAGATTAACTCCATTACTCCATCCTGAGGATGTGGATTTGTTATTCCTCTCTCCCAGACAAAAGTATTCACCTTGATCAGTCACTGCAGCTCTTGTGATCATGAATGGGTTTATAGATGAAGTGAGGTCGGTAAGCTTCCCATTCCTAGTTGTTCTAATCTTCCACTTATATGTCCACTTATTCTTAGAGTCAATTACACAAGTCAATGTGACTTTCTCTCCAGGATACACAGGGGACTGTGACTGTGGTTTTACAGACAGTGTAGCTGTTGGTGATGCTGTTGGTTTAGGGAGAAGAAAGACAGATGCATTTAAAATTCTCTCACCATTTGTGTCCATCACTCACCTCCCACATTGAAAGGAAGAGTAAGAACTGTACTGAAAAGAACTTGTAGTTATTTCAGCAGAATGTCAACAGCCCACACATACTGTAATACTGTAGTACTTTCTATGCGTGTGTATGTGTGTGTGTGTGTGTGTGTGTGTGTGTGTGTGTGTTTGTGTATGTGTGTGATGTCCTGTGTGGTGTGAATCACTGATGTCCTATTACAGGATATGCATCAAAAATGATCAATAAGGCTACATTTCAGTCATGTGAGTGAAATTTAAAATAAACAGGACAAATACAGAGTTGGGTAAATAAAAACTTTCACAATGATTTCCTCACCTTTTGTATGTCCAGAGTTGAGTAGAACACACAGCACTAAAACACAGAGAAATACACAAACTCAGAGCACAGGAGTGATGGATTTATAATTAATCCTGTCAAACACTGTGGTTGAAATATATACCATTGGACACAGGGCCTAATATGTTGATTCTGGGCCACAGAGATTATCATCATCTTCATAATTCTGTGGAACTTGTGTGTTGTCTTGCTTTTGGATGCAGGTTTTTAAGACATTTAAATTCATAGGATTTAAAAACAAAACCCATCTGAACTCAGTTCTTTCAATTACTGCCATGCCTTTGTACAAATACACAGATTTATACAAAATTGCATGAATATGGATAATGGATATTTATCCATGTGTTATTACTGAAAAGTCCAGCTGTACCTCAGTGGTCACATTTGTTTTGAAACTTAGTCAAGCAAACTTTATTTGTTTAAGTGAATTTTAGAATAAATGTAGTTTTTAACTTATTAAAAAAAAAAAAACATGGACTGCCAAGACCAAACACCTGATAACTTTTTTGCATAAAAATGATTTTCCTTTCATAAAAAAGTATATTTCAATGCAGCATTCTTATGTAAGTCTTGTGAAGAAACTAATTAAAATGAGTGACAAAGTGATTGCATTTTCAGATAATGAGAGATTTTGACCCTGATCACACTCCACTCAGTCAAATCTTTCCCACCATTTATCACAGATCAGAATGATCATAATGTAAGTTCATCAGGCTCAGTGTTTCAGCCACCTCCTTTAAACATGTCTGACACCCTGTGGTCACTAACACAGTGAGGAGAAGTCAAGATTGCAGGAATGAAACAGTAAGTAATAGGTAAAGTAGGTTCATCAGAGACTGAGAGTGGTAACTATGGAAACTCACTCTTATGAATTCTGTATAGATGTCCACTGAGTACACTCAGGTCACTGAGTGAGTATAAGTCCACAGAGTTTTGTAAGTTAGTGAGTCACTGAATTCCGTCCTCAGGGAAACATCTCAGTGATGAAGGTTTAACACAGAGAACTGACTGACCAAAAATATTTTTTTCTACCTACAGGTCCATCTACTTTAATAGGTATGAGAAAAGAGATGAGTGATTGTTTAGTGAATATATTAATGTGAGTTACAACTCTATCATTTATGTGACTTTGTGATCATATGAATATTCACAGGTCTAGTTTGTTCAGTTATAATTAGAACAGCTGAGGATGAGTGGAATTTTATAGATTTTATAGACTGTTAAGTCACTCACAACAAAGTCACTCAGGAATGTAACATACTCACTGACTGCACTCTCTCTCTCTTTCTCTCTCTCTCTCTCTCTCTCTCTCACTTTCTCTCACTCTCATCTGTTCTATCTCTCTCTGTCCCTTTGATCCTAGTTTCTCTCTTTTATGGCCCAGAACTCAGTGCGTTCAGAACTGATGCACACCAAACACAAAAAGTCACTCACGGGGAGAATATGATTAACCTCAGAACTGATGAAACATTTATCAGTCCACATATTGCCCCGCACAAATTCTCTCTTCCAATCGCTGCCCGACACGACTACAAAGATATGTTTAATTCAGACTGTCTCAGTTGTCTTAAATACAGTGACAGTCTTTACTGAGAAATGTTCATGAGAAAGAGGAAGAATTCTGAGAAGAGAAGAACATGTGATACTGATATTTTAACACATAGATCTTAAGACATGAGTCAAATAGACATAAGTGTGAACAGCTCAGCACAACAACATGTCTTTTTACATGTTGTTTTATAGTCTCTTTGGTGACAAGAATTAAATTAATGCATTTTTCTGTGTGTTTTATATTGATAGGATCAAATGTTCCAGCTGATCATTAATATTTTAGGTATTGTGATTTGTCATATGGTGACATTCAAATTGTGACATTAACATTCCCTAGTGACTCGATATTACAGTTCAGTATTAGAACCTGATGAATGTATCTGGGTTTTTTTTCTTTTCTTTTAATTTTATTGTATTGGTCAGTTTTTGTCTCCTCTGACAATGTTAACTGTATCTTGTAGTGGACTGGTGATTTTAAACTGTTCAATATATCAGCCATAAACCTCATATCATGGGTGTGTGTGAGTGTGAAAATGTAGGTGAGGAGTGTGTATGGTCATTAAACAGCTCCTCCTACACTCACTGGTCTAAACCTATATGTGTGAAGAGCTAGAGCAGAAGTCAAACCACAAACTCTCACCTCTGCTGTCTATATATCTGTGTGTGTGTGTGTGTGTGTGTGTGTGTGTGTGTGTGTTTACAATGACACTAAAAGGACAGAGACTCCTCCCACCCCTTCATTGGTAAAAACACAAAGGGTTGCAGGAGAACAGAAGTCAAACCACAAACACTGGTCTCCTCTCTATTCTCAGACATCAACACTATGGTAAATACTTTCCATTTACATGCATTTTAACTGTGCATGCTGCACTGTTTCATTTTATATGCATGCATACACACGTTTATGTATATGTATGACTGGCGAGATGAGTTCATCTCTCTCTCTCTCTCTCTCTCTCTCTCTCTCTCTCTCTCTGTCTATCTATTTCGTTAAGAATACAAGAGCTATACTGCTTAAGGGAGAACTATATCTGGAATAAGTTATGGTTGACTGTAGGGTGACCTGTCTGCTACAGGCAGTGTTGGTCTAGCTGTTGGGCTAGTGTGCTGACAACATTAACAAATGAAAATGTCATTTCTCCATTTCTGTGTAATTTAAAATGAGTCAGAAGATTTTCATCATGCTGCACATCTGTGATTAACGCAATTTTCTTTTTGTTGTTGTTGTTGTTGTTGTTGTTGTTGTTGTTGTTGTGGTTACAGATTGCTAGCGAATCCCAAGCCTCAATGAGCTATGAAGTGAACTATATACTAATAAATTTATGGTTATATTTACTGTGTTTCAAATCAGCATAAAAAAAATAATTAATTAGTGAATTCAAAAAAAGTTATGATTCCCCAACAGTCAAACCAGTCGAGTTTTGTAAAGACAGAAACAGTCATAAATAAATAATGCAAGTCACAAAAATAATGCAAATAATAAATAATGTCTTTGGTCTCTTGGCTGGGTTGGTAAAGCTAATTAGCACACAACAGCTACAGTTTTAATGTTACAGATGACCAAAATATTTATTTATTTATTTATTTATTTATTTATTTATTTATTTATTCATTTTTTTTGTATGTATTTATTTATTTGTTTGTTTGTTTGTTTGATTGCTTGTTTGTTTGTTGGTTGGATTGTTTGCTTGTTTGTTTTAACAGCTCAACTCATTTTTGGTATAAAAAATGTTATGAACAAGAAATTATGTGCACTGGGACTTGCCTAATGCCTGCTAGATTTCAAGTTATGCAACGTATTTTGGCATGAAAACTAAAGAAAGTGAACTCATCAAAAAAAACAAATGATATTTGATTAAGAAAAAAGAAAGAAAGAAACCATTTGGAAAAATTTTGTGACTACTTAGAATGCCTTTTGCCTGAAAATCACATTACAGGAGATTCTGACGCGTTGTACAATTGTTTGCTTTTTTACCCAAACATGTCTCTTGATTGTAAATAGATATTGATTTTAGACTTGACCTGTACAGTATGTTGGAAAATTTGTTCATCCTGGAAATTTTGAAAGTTTTCAAAGAAAAGAAAAACCAAGAAGATGTGTACATAAAATAAATGTATTTGATTATTTTCAATTTATACATTTCAAATCAGAATATAATATACGTGAAAGCCTTCTTATTAAATCAATTGCTGTCACTGGCCTAATAATTAGTGCTATCAATAAAATAATCGGTAAAATTGAGCCTGGAGCCCTGTTATATGTAACATAGACTGTACTATTGTACAATAGTTCTAGGGTTTTTTTTTTTTTTTTTTTTTTGAGGGAAACTGTTGCTAACTCAGGACATCAATTCCTAAGAATTCTTTTCCAAGAAATGATGTCACTTAGAAATGAAAGATGGGAAAATGAGAGAGAGAGAAGGAGATTACTTACAGCGCAGTGTGTGTAGTGGACTGAGCTCCATGCTGTGTGAGTGAGAGATTGTCTGATGTGCAGTGTGTATTATAAGCTCTTCCTGTATTCTCACATTTAGATCACACCTCTATAAAAATGTCGAGAAGGTTGATATGGTAGAGACAGTTGGGCACTGTATTGTTATAAATGATGTCTATCTATCTATCTATCTATCTATCTATCTATCTATCTATCTATCTATCTATCTATCTATCTATCTATCTATCTATCTATCTATCTAACTATCTACCTAATTATTCTTCTTATAAATAAAAAAAACTAGAACTGAACATTCCCAAGGTGAAAATTTAATTTTTTTTTTACCAAAATGGTTTGTTGGGGAGGGGGGAGCACTTTCTAAACACCAGTAACATTGTTAACTTATTAATACTGAAGCTGTGATGCTGTTGTCATAGATGTTAATACTGTAAATATGAAAAGATTTGCATGTTTAGCATGCGGAGTTATGCATTTTTTTTTTTTTTCACCAGTTTTTTTTTTTTTTTTTTATTCTTCATGTCCTGTAAAAGTATATCTTTTAGATCAAGATGATGTTTTATGAAATATCAAGTTTAGATATGTTAATATTTTGTTAATAGGTTATTATCTTGTTAATGCCCATTTTAACTGTCATATACTTTTCTGAGAATCTTGAATACAGATCAGGACAAAGGACCAGTTAACACCTCCACCCACCTACATGAGGCAGAAGCAGAAGAGAAGCCAAACCACAAACAGTCATGTCAGCCTCTTTTCTCAGACATCACACACAAGACCACTGTGGTTGGAAACAGTAGAGGTTTCTTTCAAGTGCATTTCTCTACTATGCATGCTGCATCAAGTTATTCTGATGCTCTGGTGTGTGTGTGTGTGTGTGTGTGTGTGTGTGTGTGTGTGTGTGTGTGTGTGTGTGTGTGTGTGTACGTGTGTGTGTGTGCGCACGTGTGCCTGTGTTTGCATATGAGTATGGGTATGGGTGTTTACATTTTTGTGTATTTGTAACTAATACTTTTCAAAGATCTAGAAATGTCCACCCTTCCTCTGAGTGCTAGAAATTTCCATTGTCCATCTCAGTATCACTGTTAAAGACAAACTAACCACACATTCTGTAATGTGTTACTTTACAGGGCACTTGTTTATTCAAAAAGTATCTTTTCACCATACTGATAATTGATTTCAGTTTGAGCTTTGACAGCATAAAGTTTTGTCTCAGTTTGACAGTTGATACTGAGAAGCTGTAAACTTTTCTGTTAATGTTAACACAGAGCTGATCTCTTGGGTGTGGACTACAGTTACTCCATGTTGGGAACATCTTTAGGTGACCTGGTAGATCCAGATTTAATACAGAACATGAGAAGACACCTATGCCCACATTAGTCATCATCAAATATATCACCTGATGGTTTACAAGGCTGAAGATGGATTTAGGAGAATTTCGATGGAAGATTCTCTCACTCTGACTAAAGCTTGTGACAGAATGAAAGATGTCTTTGAAGATTCTCAGACATCCAAGTCACAAGTTATACCAGACAGGGTTAAGTCGAAGGCCACTGGTCTTGGTTTGCAGATACTTCAAGATATTTCGCCCCTCATCCAAGAGGCTCCTTCAGCTCTGACTGACCGGTGGAGAACCCCAGGTATTTAACCTCTGTGGGGTCGTTATCAAGGCTGTACATGTCACTTGGTTTGTTAGTTCTGCTGACTGTTGTACAGACAGTCGTTAGAGTCGTTGGAGTCACATGCGGCCAAGCGTGAATGGATGTTAAATCTCCTGGGAAGTGATGAAAGGTCAGAACTATAGGTGGGGGATAAATGATGTCATAGATCTCCTCCTCTGTTGAGGGATAATTTCTGTATATTTCAACGTGGAGCCTCCTGTCTTCTTCAATGTGTACGGCACAGTCCAAGAGAGCCAAGTTGCTGTTCTGGACATCCTCCTGTGTGAACATGGTGTCGCTGTCCACTGAGTTAATGCGTCCTGTGAGGTCTTGTACTTCCAGGGTTTTAATATTGACCCATGTGTTGTCCACATATTTAGACCAGTGACTCAGAGCTGTTCCTCAAAAAAAGCTTGAGGCTCTAATTTCTACTTCTTCCATGTAGGGGTTGAACAACGATCAAGGATTGAAAGTTGACCCAGATGAATTCATGTTGTCCTATGTTGCAACCTTATTGTTTGCATGCATCCCAACTATGAAGGCAGTGAAAACCTTAAGGCAATGACTGTTACAGGACAACACCTTTAATAACAGAACCAACCTCAGCCCAGACCAGATATGCAAACTGCTGGACCTCTGTCTGAACACCACCTATTTCCAGTACAACAGTGGGTTTTACAGACAAAAGCATGGCGAGTATCACCCATAGTGACCAACCTGTAATTAGTATCTATAAATCAAGTCCAGTTTCTCTCGACTTAAAACCTTCTTAGATAAGAGTGAAAGAGGTGTGTGACTAAATACTGTGTGAAAATGAAATGTCATGTTATTTTAAGTCATTTCACTTGTAAAAGAATATTATAATAATATTAAAATATTAGAATATTAGAATATTATATAATAAAAAATATTATTCCTTTGACGTAAAGTAGCAGGGGGCCAGGGAGAAAGGAGTGGCGTGTATGTGAAATAGGTAAAAACTTAAAGGAAAGACTCAGGCAGAAAGGGAGAGCGCCATGGAAGTCAGAAGGACAATAAAACCCAGAACAGCCAGAGAAGAAGAGGAAGAAGAAAAGGGGGGAAAAGGGAGGGAGATAGATGGGGAGCTTTGGAGAACTGTGGTCAACAAGAACCAAATACAGGGCTCAAAATGTCTTATGCATCACTGTTACTGTATCATCAAACACACAAAACAATTTATTTCATGTACCACAACTTTTGACTGCTTATACGAATAAGGTCACCCAGGCAGACACTCTGCTAAGACTATTGGGAATGATGTCATTTTGTGCTGTGTCTCCCTCTGCTGGACTCAAATTGAAGTCAGGTTGACATAATCTTAATCTTAATCTTAATCTTAATCTTAATCGTAATCTAAATTCAGATGGGCTTCAATTTACAATTTGGCATTCAATAAACACTTTTATACCTAACGCAACTTATAAGTAATGCATCAACCAGTGCCTCACAATCACTCAATCCAGTTGCAGATAGAGGTCTTGTCATCAGATGTATGACACACTAGATACACCGTAGGTCCAAATGCTGTGATATCAGAGACTCATAAAATCCTGTTTCAAAAAGCTACATTTGCATGTTCTCTGTTGTCATGATGGAAAATTAATCTTTGACAGAGATTAGAAACAGTGAAAGCACTGACAGTAAAAGTAGTCATTTATTTTTACCTTTAAAACACAAGATGCCCAGTTACATAAAAATGAATGAGAAAGTGTGTTGATAATTACATTTTGACCTAGAGATGAAAGAAATAGATTTTTAAGATAAGACACCACAAAGTCATCTGAAAGACACAAGTAATTACATTGTTGCAGCAATGGTTACACATACCTCGATTAATTAGGAATATTTAACAATAACTTTATAATCACTTAAAACCTGTTCGATACTTTTAAAAATGAGACACAGACTTAGAAAAACAAATAAAAACAAGCAAATAACCAGACAAAAAAAAAATCAGATTTTATCTTTACACTTGGATAGAAACATTCATATAAACTTATGAATGTTTGTGTATACATAGTCACAAACCAAAATGCTTAAAATGTAAATTTTTGCGAGAAAATATTATACCATTCGATGCTTGTCATTTTTTTTCTCTCACCAACATGCAATAATGCCCTCAGATATGTCTGCATGTACAAAAAAATAACATGCATAAGTAGGAATAAAAGCAGGGTGAGAAACTTTCCCCTCGACCATTCAGCTGAGTTAGGAGGTGGAGTAGGAGAAACTGAACCAGGAGCAGATACAGGGAGCTGGGAGACAGCAGGAGCAGACTGGGTGGCAGTGGAAGTGTGAGAGGTGGAAGATAATGTAGACTGCAGTCGTCTACTCTTGGTTTCTTCTATATCCTGACATCAACTCTCAGCGCCTGTGATGTGTTCCCATGTGGACAGCTGTGGATTTGTGGAGCATCACTAGAGAAACTGAAATCCTGGAATTCGTCTGCTGCATCCATTTGGTGGTGAAGTCTTCTATCATGAACTGACAGATACTGAATACAAGTACAGACAACTCTTTAACTGTCAGTAAAGAGGCAGGTAACAAGCAATGGTCTTTACATCAGAGGGAAAAAGAGTAAACAATACCATACAGAGAGAACAGGACTAAACAGAGGAACAAGGCTGACAAAGTAAGAAATATTATGCTTTACAGAGAAATTAGGAAGCAAAGAACAACACACTACTCAGTACAGACAGTTACAGTTAGTGTTAGTGTAACAGTTAGTGTAAGATTTCTCAAAGCACCCATGAAAACATCACAGTGTATATTTAGACTGACACAATGAGAGAACAAACTGGACACAGATTAACTAGGCAACAAGGTGATCAGCCAATCAGATCCAACTGGATTTAGACCAGGAGACAGGAAGCCAGAGACAGAGGCCTGACAACACACATTCAGCTTTGAGTGGACAGGGCCTGAATTTCCACTCATCTCACATGATATGGAAAAAAAAAAAAAACATATTGAATCACATGAAATTCAACCTGACATCTTAACACAATGGTACACCAGCGGTCTCACAGTGTGTTTAAGATGCTGTTATCATCTATGAGATTATTATTTTCCTGTTAAAACAATAAGCCTTTAACTCTGAATAAACTGTCTGTCAGTTATTTTTTTCTCACTGTCTTACTGTCTTTCTCATTGTACCCAGGCATATTCAGTGCCAGTTAAAATGTTGTGAGTGTGTGATGGAGAGAGTAATGATGGTGCTACTATACCTGTGGTTGTGTTTGACTTCAGCAGTGAGTGAGCTGTGCCCTCCTGTGGTGTGTTGGTCTTGTCTGATGGAAGAGAAAATGTGATATATGTATTGGGTTGTTTTGATTGTGAGGTAAAGTGGATGTACCTTTTTGCTTTCATATTTCAAAAAATTTATAATTTTAAAATTTTCCATCGCAATATTAGAATGAGTTGCTTTGCTTAGTTCATCCACAGGATCTAAAATTCGACAACAGCGATTACAACAGCAAAGAATTCAAACAAGAATTAAAAACAATCAAATAATTAATTAATTACTGTCACTGATAATTTTTAAGAAAGCGTGATCTATAGCTTTATTCAACTGACAGAAATATCAAAATGATTATCATACGTTATGTTTAAAGACAAGTTTAGGGCACAACCAAAGGACACTGAATCACAGCGTTAATTATAGACTTTACCCCTGTTGTCTCTATCTGGAGTATCAATGTTGTCATAGATGTAAATACTTCCTATGAAAGATGGAAAGACATTATGTTTATGGAGGGTCAACATGTAAAAATGACTGTTTGTGTTAATAGTAAACTTTACCTCTGCTTCCTTTATCTGGACTCTCTATGGCATCATAAATATCAGCAGTTCCTGTGGGAAGCATTATCAAGAGACAATAGAGGTATGGGTGTTTAATATGTAAATTTAATTGTGTGTGTGTGTGTGTGTGTGTGTCTATATATATATATATATATATATATATATATATATATATATATATATATATATATATATATATATATATATGTGTGTGTATATATATATATATATATATATATATATATATATATATATATATATATATATATATATATATATATATATATATATATATATATATGTGTGTGTGTATATATATATATATATAGTGATAATATATGTATATACTGACCAAACTGGAGTGGCATGTATTCTGACTGAGTGTCCACTCTTTCCCCTGTCTCTCTCTGATCCTGGTTTGAAGTCTGACTGCTGCTGTTCTGTCTTTTGGCTCTAGAGGGCAATAAAGATCATTAATACACACAGAGCAGCTTGATATACATAGCATGTCTGACAGAGTCAAAGATTATGAAGACTCAGAATACTTACAAGCAAATTTCAGTAAAGTGGAGACCTGTAATGTTGAGGAAACCTTCATTACTTTTTAGAATTTTCCCTAATATTTGTTTAAACTGCTGTTGTTACTACAGACAAAATGTTTGGAAGAGAATGTAATTAATCTGAAGGCTTAAGACATGAGTGTTTTGTGATTTTAAATCAGTGGAAGACATACATACAGAACTGAAGCAAAAATGTAAATGTTTACCTTCTGGTTGTCTGCACCAGTGAAACAGGGTCATTACAGCGACGATCACAAAGCCAATACCCATTCCCACCACCACTCCTACTTTTATAGCAGAGGATCCATCAGCTGACACTGAGTCTATTCAAACACACATACACAGGCACACACACACATGCGCACACGCACACATACACAAACACACGCACACTCATTAGTAATAGACTCACACTACCACAGTATCACACTGGAGTTATGAACAGATTATAAAATATTATTTTCTCACCTCTGACAGTGTCTCTGACAGTGATCCAGTTCTTTGGTGACTCTCCTCTCTCTGGGTGTTTACACCAATACAGACCCTCATCTGACTTTGAGACAGTAGGGATGGTCATCTTTCCTGTAGTCTGACTCTGGAGGACTAATCCACCTTTATAGAAATCAGCTCTGAGGTCTGAGGAGGTGTTTCGATATCTACAGCTCAGATTCAAAGTATCTCCCTCAGTAACAGGATGAACAGGAACCTCCAGGATCACATCACCATCTAAAGAACAGAACACAGTTAGATAAACTATGGAGAATACAGAATCAGTAATGACGTATAGCAGTGGTGTGCCTTCAGGGCAAGCAAGTCAAGCGCTGTTTGTTTAAGTTTCCTACGCCTACGTGAAAATAAATGTCAAAAGGTATATCCAGGGACGGGTTTAGGTATGGCCAACATGGGCAGTTGCCCAGAGCGGCATCTTGCTGGGGGCTGCACAGAGCGCCGGTACCAAAAAATCGGAACGGTGACATTTGCACCATCGGTTTTCTATCGCTCATTTGCGCCTCATGTTAATGATATAGTGTTACCATTTTGGTCAGTTAAATTTGTCGGGGTGGGCGTCCCTGATTCTAGATTGTGAGGTAAGTAGGTCACTACCTAGGAAGGACTCCCATTCAGAAGTACGAGATGGGGAGGGGGGCGGGTTAGGCTGATGTCACTGGATGCCCGAGGGAGGGGAAGTGGGGGAATCTGTCCAATAGCACATCTGTAACTTTGTACAGCACTAATGCAATTAGTAAAATCAGTCACACAACTAAATGCTACCAAATAAACCACAATTCATTCATAATACTGTGAATGTGTAGTTTCACAGACATATTGTTGCTTTTTTTCTGGTTTCTGCAAAATCCTTAGGAATAACAGAAATCAGTTAATCCACACCGTCCACATTATACTAAGAGACGGAGAGAGAGAAGTTAGCGATTGCAGTGGTAACCTAGCTCGCTTCTAATATACAGTCTCATTGATTTGTGAAGGTATTTCTATCTTGGGGTGGGGGTGGGGGGTGGGGTCTTTAGCTGATCCATATAACCTTTGGATGAGAATAACAGAAACATGCTCTCGCTCAAAAGTGAAGGGGCTCATAGGCAGCCCAGTCAACATTACTTTAAAATTAATGTTTGACTCCTGGTTATGATGTCACTCCATACCACCAGCCAATCTTATGTCCAGGTGGCAAGGTATATGACGTGGTAATGTTTAAGAGAAAGGGAGAAGGGTACACTGGTTGTGCAAAGTGTTTTGTTGATTTGGGAAATCGGAATGACCAACACAGATTACTTGATTGTTAAGCACAATTTCTTTGTAATACCATCTAAAGTAGGCTACCCTAGACGCTGAAAATACGTTCCTGTCCTGCTGGTGCTATAAAGGCTCCAGCTCCGTTGTCTGTGTTTTGGCAGCTTTGATTGCAATGTAGCATACGCTGTGACATCCGGGTAACGCCACTGCCTTTAGGCTTTCTGTTTCTATCTCAAGCTGTGGGAAAATGGTACATTTAGCTGTCAGAATTAAGAAAATGGGTAAAATTTAGTTAAAAATGTTCAACTCAAGCAGAAATTTCACCTTGCAAAGGCCAGTCACCCCTCCAGTAGGGCTATGAGCCATGCCCCCTTCCCGGAAACACCTTCGGTTGTCAGTAATCATTGATGTAATCAAAAACGCTTGCTGTGATGTAGCATGAAATTCGGTTGGTCAGTTTTGTCAGGCAAACCATCAAACTGGCGCGAGGAAAACAACGCGAAATTTCGCTTCGGGCTTATTTTTGCACGTATTTTTATGCTTATACACTTTTAAATGTTATGGTTATTTATTTATGTTCTTCCAAAATTCTGAATAAAATTTACAGTGAGTGCAGAATAGTGCTTTTATTTCCGTTGGCCGAGGGGAAAAGAGGGAGGGAGTGCTATAAGATAGAGCCACCTCTGTGTGTATCTCACAAGAGTGATCATTTTCTACGTATATGTGCGACACACTACTACTACTCTGCTACTGTCTATTTTAATACGTTTTTCCCACCACCCACCCACTGCCCTCTTGTGGCGTTTTTGCTCTGTTTCGTGGTGCCCTTTCCGCTGAGAATAGGCTGTGTTTGCCTACCAGCTCGTAAACTCAACGGATCTGTTCAGCTGACATCACGGGTCCTGTTGAAAATAGTAGGTGAAGACAAGTGGTTTCAAAATTGTTTGCCCTGTCCTAACATAAGTTTTTGCATTAAAAGTTTGAAAAAAAAAAAAAAAAACACACGCGCTTGCATATTTTGACCATGCGATGACATAATGAGATAACTAGCCAACTATTATGCTACTTTTAGCGATGTCTCCAATGAGCTCTCTGCAGTTGACGTTGGACATCTAACACCAGAAACATAGGAAAGGCATTCTTGAAACTGCTTGCCCTGTTCTGAGATCAGTTGTGTATTTGTTTTCTACAGCATTGGGCAGTAAAACGATTTAAACGGTTGGTTGGTAGAGACTGTCATCCACTAGACAATCTTAATAGCCTTTTTACCAGATTGAACAAAGCTATTACTTAACTCTATTTCTCTTGGTCAGGCAGTGCGCAAGGTTATCAGTAAATTTTAGAGAGACAATGTGTGCAGAAAAAAAAGTCCAGGGTCCTACATCAAAGGGTAAGCATTCTGAAGATTACCACAAAAATTGCAATAGCAATTTACCATTCACAGTTATGTTGAGAGGATTACTGTTCCCTCCAAAGTCAGACTGACACCAGTACACGCCACTGTCTGATGACTGGAGGGAGCTGATGCTACATGTAGATCCTGTTACTGATCCCCAGTCTGATGAACAGTCTGACACCTCTCCATTATCTGTGTATCGTCTCACTGTCCATCCAGTAGAGTTACTCTGTACCTCACAGCTCAGTGAGAGAGAATCAGATGTAAAGTGTTGAGTTGTGTTGGGACTGATGATCAGAGAGGCAGGAGGAGACCGAGCTGAGACACAGATACAGTTACTAGTGAAATTTCATCACACTATTTTAGGCATATCTTACAAAGGTGTTAGAAAGAAAACATGAATTTTGATTTGATACTCTATTATATTTCCTTTTCAAGAAGAAATGACAAGTTCAGTTGGTAAAAGACTAGGCTCTCAGCATATATATCACTGTGTTGACTCACCCCTGACCCACAGTGGCTGTGTTGTGCTGTACTCTGAGTAATAGACTGGGTTTCCTCTTTGTGCTCTGCACACATAAACTCCTATGTGTTTATGAGCAGCAGGGCTGAGAGTGTAGGAGCCTCCAACTCCTCTGCTGCTGTCTGAGAGGAGTTCTACAGAGTTAGAATGAACCCTGGGTAACCCATCTGTGTAGGGAATAACTCTGTACCAGAGGAATGTCCATCCTGTAGAAGAGTCTTTAACCTCACAGCTCAGAGTCACTGAGTCTCCTTCAGTCAGCCACATCTTTGGAGAGACACTCATAATTGACTTGGCTTCGTCTGTTCAGTAAGAGGAAAAAAAGTCAGTGATTTGACATTGTGTTCTTACACCAGCTGAGCAATTACTGGTTGGTCACTTTTCTTTTGTCAGCTCTGTTTAACAACATGTTTCTGAGTCTCCTCTGAACTCACACACTCACCTGATGACACCGTCAGAGTTACAGCATCACTCATCTCTGAGTTCTGTGAGTCTCTTCTGTCTTTTCCTCTACAGGTGTATTCACCACTGTGGGACTCAGAAACAGGACTGATTCTGTATTCCTGATCTTTACTAACAGGACTGAGTGAAGGACTCTTCTTATACCAGCTGTATTCCCAGTCAGTGTCTCTCTCTCCCTGTAGTTCACATCTGAGAATGACAGTCTCTCCTCTGAATGTCTGTTTATCAGGCTGTAGGATCACAACAGCCTTTGGTCTCTCTGTAGAATAAAATACATATCACACTAATGACCAGCAAACAAATGCAGAATAGAGAGTGACACATCTAAACTCCACAAACAATGTATAAGGTTAAACTCAGTGTATTCCCAAATCCATCATAGTCATGTCCACATAACTGAGTGCAAAAATTCACCTGTAACATTCACCCAGACTGCATCACTGTATTGTGTGTAGTAGACTGGGTTTCCTCTTCCAGCTCTGCACCAGTACTGTCCTCCATCAGAGTCTGTAACAGAACTGATTGTGTAGGAGTCTTTATCAGTCTTTGTCAGTGCTGAAGAGTCTTGTGTGTGTCTGTACCAGTAAAACTCCCATCCTGCGGACTGGTCCAGTTTACAGCTCAGAGTAACTGTGTTTCCTCTCAGTGCTGCTCCTTTAAGACTGGAGGTGAGTTGAGGTTTTGGTTTTGATCCTGTAAGAGATTAATGAATAGTTCAGACTCTACACTGTCAGAAATATCATAATGTCCTTTAAGTCTGTATCACATAAATCTCTCACCTCTAACAATGACAGTAACTTTATTGCTTTTTTGTGAGGATGCTGGTCTGTCATCATTCTTTCCCTGACACCAGTACTGATCCTGGTCAGTTACAGCAGCTGCTCTGATGGTCAATGTGTCTCCAGTTATAGTAGAACCATTAGACTGAGACACTGCAGTCTGAGTGCTGCCTTTATACCACTTATATCTCCAGTTCCTCCCAGACACTATCACACACTTCAGACTGACTGTCTCTCCAGTGTACACAGGATCCCATCTTGGCTCCATGGTTAGTGTAGCTGTGGGCAAGGCTGAGGATAGGGACAAGGTTAATTCATTGTCTACAAAATGTAATCATCAACTAACTTTCTCTTTCAAATCTTTCCAGAAGACAGTACCGACTGCCATATTAATTACTCACCATGGACATATAAACAAGGATCAGTGCTTTTATATGATAATGTGGGATTTTGTCTGCTTTTCATGTCTGTGATTTTGCTAACACACACACACACTCACACACACACACACACACACACAACTGAGAATGTTAGACTTTTTACTCACCTCTCACAATCAGAGTGACAGGAGTGCTTGGCTGTGAGGATATTGGTCTGTCATCACTCTCTCCCTGACACCAGTACTGATCCTGGTCAGTTACAGCAGCTGATCTGATGGTGAATGTGTCTCCATTTATAGTGTAACCATTAGACTGAGACACTGCAGTCTGAGTGCTGCCTTTATACCACTTATATGTCCAGTTCCTCCCAAACTCTATCACACACTTCAGACTGACTGTCTCTCCACTGTACACAGGACTCTCTGGTTCCACAGTGAGTGTAGCTGTGGGTAAGTCTGTAGAGATGATGAACGTGTTATTAATACGTTAATACGTTAGCAACACCCAGTGTAACCGGAAGACCTGAAAAGAAGGTGTGGAACTATTGATCAGGTTTCTGAAATATAGTCTAACAAAACCAGATTAAGCCAATGTTTGTTCTAAACTGACAGTTACTGTATTTACTCAGTTATGTCAATTTGTATGATTAAAAAAAAAAAAAAAAGAAAATCCAGTCATCACCATTGTGAGAGAAACCGTGTCTGGATCCATTATTTTAATTAATTAATTAATTTGTTATTCATATAATTTATTTATTTATCTGATTTTAGAGCACCTGTATGGAATTACACTGACAGGTAAGCCAGAATATAGATATTGATAGATGTTTGCAAAATATTCTACATTATAACAGACACTTGTCAGAAATGTTTATTTTGCCCTTCAAGCCTGTATCACATTAATCACTCACCTTTCACAGTCAGAGTAACAGAGTCACTTCTTTGTGAGGATGTGGGTCTGTCATTACTGTTTGCCTGACACCAGTACTCATCTTGATCTGCTGGTTCACTGACAGTGAATGTGTTTTGCATGAATGAATATACTGCAGTCTGAGTGCTGCCTTTATACCACATATATCTCCAGTTCCTCCCAGACTCTATCACACACTTCAGAGTGACTGTCTCTCCACTGTATACAGGACTCTCTGGTAGTACTGTGAGTATCGGTGTGGGTAAATCTGTGGATATTAACAGTAAAATAACGCATCTTCATAGTTATAGACATAATTTAAGCTGCAGCAGGATTCTTTCACTTATATCTAAACATCTGCAGAGCATGAAATGGACACAGAACAAATTGTCTGAGTTTAAAAGTATTTTATTTGAAGGTGCTCTCTCTCTCTCTCTCTCTCTCTCTCTCTCTCTCTCTCTCTCTCTCTCATATATATATATATATATATATATATATATATATATATATATATATATATGAGAGAGAGAGAGAGAGAGAGAGAGAGAGAGAGAGAGAGAGATAGATAGATAGATGTGTGTGTGTGTGTGTGTGTGTGTGTGTGTGTGTGTGTGTGTGTGTTCGTATAAACTATAAATAAAACAATTACAGTTGATTTTCTTTTCTTTTTTTTTTTTCTTTTTTTTTTTTTTGCATCACATGAATTACTTACCTTTAACATACAGATAAACAGAAGGGCTTGCTAATGAGGTTATATTTCTGTTGTCTCTCTCTCCCTGACACCAGTACTGATCCTGGTCAGTTACAGCAGCTGCTCTGATGGTGAATGTGTCCCCAGTTATAGTGTAACCATTAGACTGAGACACTGCAGTCTGAGTGCTGCCTTTATACCACTTATATCTCCAGTTCCTCCCAGACTCTATCACACACTTCAGACTGACTGTCTCTCCACTGTACACATACAGTCCTGGTGTAACAGTGAGTGTAGCTGTAGGTAAATCTGTACAAATGCAGAAAAGAGGAAGACCCTTTACAGACTGTTCATACATATTCACTGTTATATTTATATTTACAATGTAACCATTTGGTTCTAAAATATTACAGAGAATATTCCCTCTCTCTTCCTATGTTACACTTCATTCACATTGAACAGAATGATACATGGCAGCTTTGTAAAATGTGAATAATAAATTTTCGTATTCAAAACCTGACATTAATACTTTAATCCTTGTCACAATCGCCACAGTATTATCTTGTGATCCACTGTGTCCTTATGATTTTATTCAACAACTCATCTACTAGTAAAACTAAAACACATGTTAATTGCTTTTACATCTCTGTCTTCACCTTCCTCCTCTTCTGGTCTATTGATTATAACTAGTCAGTAAATTTGTCAGAGACTCGATACGTCAGCTAATTATTCACTTGTGTTTTGCCTTTGTATTATTCTGAAGTGAACAAACACAGTCATGTCAAGAACAGCTTAGAGCCCTGCCATTCTAGAAGATTACATTTAGTCTTGTAACAAATATTCCTGTTTTCTTTACCTTGTGTGACTAACTTTTGGTTTGTGTGCCATGCCTGTCCCCTTTTATTTTGTCTTTATTGTTAAATGGGGGGGGGGGGGGGGGGGGGGGGCACTTACACATGTATCTTGCCTCTCATGAAATTTGTAACATTTACACAGGAAGTATTTGGTGTTGCCACTAAACGTCAAGGTTATACTTGTGATATTGAGTTAATGATTCATAACAGTGTGGAAATGAATATTGAGAGACTCACCCAACACTGTCACTGTTACAGGATTACTCTGAATGTAAGTCATGTGACTGAAGTTTAACATGCAGAAGACAAATACAGTGGTAAAGAAATAAAAACATTCACAAGCTGTTCATCACCTTCGGTATGTCCAGAGTGGAGTAGAACACACAGCACTGAAATACAGAGAAACAAACAAACTCAAAACAAAGTGGGTTTTTTGTTGTTGTTGTTGTTGTTCTTTCTTTTTTTTTTTCTTTTTCTGAGACAGAGGAGACACAGAGGGACCAAGACGTGACAGAATCATATCTCATCATAACACTCTTGCACCTGTCTTGTAAAGTAACTGGTTTGTGTGAATCACAAAGTGTAAACTTTTTTTTCTTTTCTCAACCAACGGAATATAGTCTAGGAAAACGATCTATTTTTGAATTGATCTTATCTAAAAAGTTACTTTTTATGTCACTTTGTGCACATGACCAGACATGATACTCTGTTCTTTCATTTATCATATTTCTGTGCACTAGGTTGTGGCAGCATCCAGCACAGTTTCCTCACGTCACACTTAAACATCCCAGGCACAGCGTAAACATATTAACTTTCACAAACTGGAGTGGAGCCTGGCTGCATGTGCAACCCCTGACGGTTTTATTGGAACAAGACAGAGCAGGATACAACACAGGCAGAACACACAGAGTCAGGATTCAGTACCCTTGAACAGGACGGTACAAATAGGCAGACAGAAAAGCAGGATTTTGTGTTACTATACCAACATCAGCCTGTAAAAACAGTGAGACAGTTACACTTCGGTGAGAGAGCGTCAGTTTGCTAGCCTGCTTTGACAATTTACAATTTACAATTCAGCATTTAGCAGACGCTTTTAGCCAAAGCGACTTACAGTCAGTGCATCAGTCAGATTCCTAGTACCTCATAAGCATACATGGCTAAAAAGACTGGGCGTTGATTTACTCCGTATTGCGCCCTGGAATTCTTGGACAAACAGAAGAGAGGAACCCTCCCCACCAAACAACACTTCCCCCTGATTTCTTCAGAATCTAACAGATATTTTAATTGGCTGAGTGCACCTCACTCAGTCACAACTTTCCCACCATTTATAATAGATCAGAATGATCAGAATGTAAGTTCATCAGGCCCAGTGTTTCCTTTAAACGTGTCTGACACCCTGTGGTCACTATCACAGTGAGCATTAGTCAGGCCTGTAAGAGTGAGACAGCAACAGATTCAACAGCTACAAACAGATAACTAATAGAGAAGCTCTTGTAATGGACTGAGCTCCATGGTTTACTACTGGGAGGTGTCTTGAGAGACATAATGTTTTAAAAGCTGTACTTATATTCTAATATTTAAA